>NW_027098517.1:0-80000 GCF_019320115.1 Miscanthus floridulus | reverse complement strand
TTTTTCATCTGAGGTCATTTAGTGTCTCATTTGAGCAAGTTTGACCAAGTCAAATTTGGTCAAATGAAAAAACAACACTTTGACTCTAGTATTATGAACTCTAAATGACTTCAAATTGAAAAGTTTTGAATACCAAGTTTGTTCAACTCATCAAGATCTACAATTGTTGTTTTGGTCAACTTTCCATTTGAGATAGTTTGGACGGTTCAAATTTGTGATTTTTAAATTTCGACGCTTTACAAACTAGTTTTCGGAACCCTAGATTGTCTCAAATTGAAAAGTTTTGAATACCAAGTTTGTTCAGCTCATCAAGATCTACAATCCTTATATAGGCTATTTTTTCATTTGAGAAAGTTTGAACAAAATGTAGTTCAAATTTCACAAGTGTGTGACATAGTTTCAGAAAGTCTATATGAGATTCAAGAATTTGTGACTAGTGTTTGATAAAACTTTCTCAAATGGGAAAATGAGCTATGTAACAATTGTAGATCTTGCTGAGATGATCAAACTTGGTATTCAGAGTTTTTTCATCTGAGGTCATTTAGTGTCTCATTTGAGCAAGTTTGACCAAGTCAAATTTGGTCAAATGAAAAAACAACACTTTGACTCTAGTATTATGAACTCTAAATGACTTCAAATTGAAAAGTTTTGAATACCAAGTTTGTTCAACTCATCAAGATCTACAATTGTTGTTTTGGTCAACTTTCCATTTGAGATAGTTTGGATGGTTCAAATTTGTGATTTTTAAATTTCGACGTTTACAAACTAGTTTTCGGAACCCTAGATTGTCTCAAATTGAAAAGTTTTGAATACCAAGTTTGTTCAGCTCATCAAGATCTACAATCCTTATATAGGCTATTTTTTCATTTGAGAAAGTTTGAACAAAATGTAGTTCAAATTTCACAAGTGTGTGACATAGTTTCAGAAAGTCTATATGAGATTCAAGAATTTGTGACTAGTGTTTGATAAAACTTTCTCAAATGGGAAAATGAGCTATGTAACAATTGTAGATCTTGCTGAGATGATCAAACTTGGTATTCAGAGTTTTTTCATCTGAGGTCATTTAGTGTCTCATTTGAGCAAGTTTGACCAAGTCAAATTTGGTCAAATGAAAAAACAACACTTTGACTCTAGTATTATGAACTCTAAATGACTTCAAATTGAAAAGTTTTGAATACCAAGTTTGTTCAACTCATCAAGATCTACAATTGTTGTTTTGGTCAACTTTCCATTTGAGATAGTTTGGATGGTTCAAATTTGTGATTTTTAAATTTCGACGCCTTACAAACTAGTTTTCGGAACCCTAGATTGTCTCAAATTGAAAAGTTTTGAATACCAAGTTTGTTCAGCTCATCAAGATCTACAATCCTTATATAGGCTATTTTTTCATTTGAGAAAGTTTGAACAAAATGTAGTTCAAATTTCACAAGTGTGTGACATAGTTTCAGAAAGTCTATATGAGATTCAAGAATTTGTGACTAGTGTTTGATAAAACTTTCTCAAATGGGAAAATGAGCTATGTAACAATTGTAGATCTTGCTGAGATGATCAAACTTGGTATTCAGAGTTTTTTCATCTGAGGTCATTTAGTGTCTCATTTGAGCAAGTTTGACCAAGTCAAATTTGGTCAAATGAAAAAACAACACTTTGACTCTAGTATTATGAACTCTAAATGACTTCAAATTGAAAAGTTTTGAATACCAAGTTTGTTCAACTCATCAAGATCTACAATTGTTGTTTTGGTCAACTTTCCATTTGAGATAGTTTGGACGGTTCAAATTTGTGATTTTTAAATTTCGACGTTTACAAACTAGTTTTCGGAACCCTAGATTGTCTCAAATTGAAAAGTTTTGAATACCAAGTTTGTTCAGCTCATCAAGATCTACAATCCTTATATAGGCTATTTTTTCATTTGAGAAAGTTTGAACAAAATGTAGTTCAAATTTCACAAGTGTGTGACATAGTTTCAGAAAGTCTATATGAGATTCAAGAATTTGTGACTAGTGTTTGATAAAACTTTCTCAAATGGGAAAATGAGCTATGTAACAATTGTAGATCTTGCTGAGATGATCAAACTTGGTATTCAGAGTTTTTTCATCTGAGGTCATTTAGTGTCTCATTTGAGCAAGTTTGACCAAGTCAAATTTGGTCAAATGAAAAAACAACACTTTGACTCTAGTATTATGAACTCTAAATGACTTCAAATTGAAAAGTTTTGAATACCAAGTTTGTTCAACTCATCAAGATCTACAATTGTTGTTTTGGTCAACTTTCCATTTGAGATAGTTTGGATGGTTCAAATTTGTGATTTTTAAATTTCGACGCCTACAAACTAGTTTTCGGAACCCTAGATTGTCTCAAATTGAAAAGTTTTGAATACCAAGTTTGTTCAGCTCATCAAGATCTACAATCCTTATATAGGCTATTTTTTCATTTGAGAAAGTTTGAACAAAATGTAGTTCAAATTTCACAAGTGTGTGACATAGTTTCAGAAAGTCTATATGAGATTCAAGAATTTGTGACTAGTGTTTGATAAAACTTTCTCAAATGGGAAAATGAGCTATGTAACAATTGTAGATCTTGCTGAGATGATCAAACTTGGTATTCAGAGTTTTTTCATCTGAGGTCATTTAGTGTCTCATTTGAGCAAGTTTGACCAAGTCAAATTTGGTCAAATGAAAAAACAACACTTTGACTCTAGTATTATGAACTCTAAATGACTTCAAATTGAAAAGTTTTGAATACCAAGTTTGTTCAACTCATCAAGATCTACAATTGTTGTTTTGGTCAACTTTCCATTTGAGATAGTTTGGATGGTTCAAATTTGTGATTTTTAAATTTCGACGTTTACAAACTAGTTTTCGGAACCCTAGATTGTCTCAAATTGAAAAGTTTTGAATACCAAGTTTGTTCAGCTCATCAAGATCTACAATCCTTATATAGGCTATTTTTTCATTTGAGAAAGTTTGAACAAAATGTAGTTCAAATTTCACAAGTGTGTGACATAGTTTCAGAAAGTCTATATGAGATTCAAGAATTTGTGACTAGTGTTTGATAAAACTTTCTCAAATGGGAAAATGAGCTATGTAACAATTGTAGATCTTGCTGAGATGATCAAACTTGGTATTCAGAGTTTTTTCATCTGAGGTCATTTAGTGTCTCATTTGAGCAAGTTTGACCAAGTCAAATTTGGTCAAATGAAAAAACAACACTTTGACTCTAGTATTATGAACTCTAAATGACTTCAAATTGAAAAGTTTTGAATACCAAGTTTGTTCAACTCATCAAGATCTACAATTGTTGTTTTGGTCAACTTTCCATTTGAGATAGTTTGGATGGTTCAAATTTGTGATTTTTAAATTTCGACGTTTACAAACTAGTTTTCGGAACCCTAGATTGTCTCAAATTGAAAAGTTTTGAATACCAAGTTTGTTCAGCTCATCAAGATCTACAATCCTTATATAGGCTATTTTTTCATTTGAGAAAGTTTGAACAAAATGTAGTTCAAATTTCACAAGTGTGTGACATAGTTTCAGAAAGTCTATATGAGATTCAAGAATTTGTGACTAGTGTTTGATAAAACTTTCTCAAATGGGAAAATGAGCTATGTAACAATTGTAGATCTTGCTGAGATGATCAAACTTGGTATTCAGAGTTTTTTCATCTGAGGTCATTTAGTGTCTCATTTGAGCAAGTTTGACCAAGTCAAATTTGGTCAAATGAAAAAACAACACTTTGACTCTAGTATTATGAACTCTAAATGACTTCAAATTGAAAAGTTTTGAATACCAAGTTTGTTCAACTCATCAAGATCTACAATTGTTGTTTTGGTCAACTTTCCATTTGAGATAGTTTGGATGGTTCAAATTTGTGATTTTTAAATTTCGACGCCTTACAAACTAGTTTTCGGAACCCTAGATTGTCTCAAATTGAAAAGTTTTGAATACCAAGTTTGTTCAGCTCATCAAGATCTACAATCCTTATATAGGCTATTTTTTCATTTGAGAAAGTTTGAACAAAATGTAGTTCAAATTTCACAAGTGTGTGACATAGTTTCAGAAAGTCTATATGAGATTCAAGAATTTGTGACTAGTGTTTGATAAAACTTTCTCAAATGGGAAAATGAGCTATGTAACAATTGTAGATCTTGCTGAGACTGATCAAACTTGGTATTCAGAGTTTTTTCATCTGAGGTCATTTAGTGTCTCATTTGAGCAAGTTTGACCAAGTCAAATTTGGTCAAATGAAAAAACAACACTTTGACTCTAGTATTATGAACTCTAAATGACTTCAAATTGAAAAGTTTTGAATACCAAGTTAAGTTTGTTCAACTCATCAAGATCTACAATTGTTGTTTTGGTCAACTTTCCATTTGAGATAGTTTGGATGGTTCAAATTTGTGATTTTTAAATTTCGACGTTTACAAACTAGTTTTCAGAACCCTAGATTGTCTCAAATTGAAAAGTTTTGAATACCAAGTTTGTTCAGCTCATCAAGATCTACAATCATTATATAGGCTATTTTTTCATTTGAGAAAGTTTGAACAAAATGTAGTTCAAATTTCACAAGTGTGTGACATAGTTTCAGAAAGTCTATATGAGATTCAAGAATTTGTGACTAGTGTTTGATAAAACTTTCTCAAATGGAAAATGAGCTATGTAACAATTGTAGATCTTGCTGAGACTGATCAAACTTGGTATTCAGAGTTTTTTCATCTGAGGTCATTTAGTGTCTCATTTGAGCAAGTTTGACCAAGTCAAATTTGGTCAAATGAAAAAACAACACTTTGACTCTAGTATTATGAACTCTAAATGACTTCAAATTGAAAAGTTTTGAATACCAAGTTTGTTCAACTCATCAAGATCTACAATTGTTGTTTTGGTCAACTTTCCATTTGAGATAGTTTGGACGGTTCAAATTTGTGATTTTTAAATTTCGACGCCTACAAACTAGTTTTCGGAACCCTAGATTGTCTCAAATTGAAAAGTTTTGAATACCAAGTTTGTTCAGCTCATCAAGATCTACAATCCTTATATAGGCCTATTTTTCATTTGAGAAAGTTTGAACAAAATGTAGTTCAAATTTCACAAGTGTGTGACATAGTTTCAGAAAGTCTATATGAGATTCAAGAATTTGTGACTAGTGTTTGATAAAACTTTCTCAAATGGGAAAATGAGCTATGTAACAATTGTAGATCTTGCTGAGATGATCAAACTTGGTATTCAGAGTTTTTTCATCTGAGGTCATTTAGTGTCTCATTTGAGCAAGTTTGACCAAGTCAAATTTGGTCAAATGAAAAAACAACACTTTGACTCTAGTATTATGAACTCTAAATGACTTCAAATTGAAAAGTTTTGAATACCAAGTTTGTTCAACTCATCAAGATCTACAATTGTTGTTTTGGTCAACTTTCCATTTGAGATAGTTTGGATGGTTCAAATTTGTGATTTTTAAATTTCGACGTCTACAAACTAGTTTTCGGAACCCTAGATTGTCTCAAATTGAAAAGTTTTGAATACCAAGTTTGTTCAGCTCATCAAGATCTACAATCCTTATATAGGCCATTTTTTCATTTGAGAAAGTTTGAACAAAATGTAGTTCAAATTTCACAAGTGTGTGACATAGTTTCAGAAAGTCTATATGAGATTCAAGAATTTGTGACTAGTGTTTGATAAAACTTTCTCAAATGGGAAAATGAGCTATGTAACAATTGTAGATCTTGCTGAGATGATCAAACTTGGTATTCAGAGTTTTTTCATCTGAGGTCATTTAGTGTCTCATTTGAGCAAGTTTGACCAAGTCAAATTTGGTCAAATGAAAAAACAACACTTTGACTCTAGTATTATGAACTCTAAATGACTTCAAATTGAAAAGTTTTGAATACCAAGTTTGTTCAACTCATCAAGATCTACAATTGTTGTTTTGGTCAACTTTCCATTTGAGATAGTTTGGATGGTTCAAATTTGTGATTTTTAAATTTCGACGCCTACAAACTAGTTTTCGGAACCCTAGATTGTCTCAAATTGAAAAGTTTTGAATACCAAGTTTGTTCAGCTCATCAAGATCTACAATCCTTATATAGGCTATTTTTTCATTTGAGAAAGTTTGAACAAAATGTAGTTCAAATTTCACAAGTGTGTGACATAGTTTTCAGAAAGTCTATATGAGATTCAAGAATTTGTGACTAGTGTTTGATAAAACTTTCTCAAATGGGAAAATGAGCTATGTAACAATTGTAGATCTTGCTGAGATGATCAAACTTGGTATTCAGAGTTTTTTCATCTGAGGTCATTTAGTGTCTCATTTGAGCAAGTTTGACCAAGTCAAATTTGGTCAAATGAAAAAACAACACTTTGACTCTAGTATTATGAACTCTAAATGACTTCAAATTGAAAAGTTTTGAATACCAAGTTTGTTCAACTCATCAAGATCTACAATTGTTGTTTTGGTCAACTTTCCATTTGAGATAGTTTGGACTGGTTCAAATTTGTGATTTTTAAATTTCGACGTTTACAAACTAGTTTTCAGAACCCTAGATTGTCTCAAATTGAAAAGTTTTGAATACCAAGTTTGTTCAGCTCATCAAGATCTACAATCCTTATATAGGCTATTTTTTCATTTGAGAAAGTTTGAACAAAATGTAGTTCAAATTTCACAAGTGTGTGACATAGTTTCAGAAAGTCTATATGAGATTCAAGAATTTGTGACTAGTGTTTGATAAAACTTTCTCAAATGGGAAAATGAGCTATGTAACAATTGTATATCTTGCTGAGACGATCAAACTTGGTATTCAGAGTTTTTTCATCTGAGGTCATTTAGTGTCTCATTTGAGCAAGTTTGACCAAGTCAAATTTGGTCAAATGAAAAAACAACACTTTGACTCTAGTATTATGAACTCTAAATGACTTCAAATTGAAAAGTTTTGAATACCAAGTTTGTTCAACTCATCAAGATCTACAATTGTTGTTTTGGTCAACTTTCCATTTGAGATAGTTTGGACGGTTCAAATTTGTGATTTTTAAATTTCGACGTCTACAAACTAGTTTTCGGAACCCTAGATTGTCTCAAATTGAAAAGTTTTGAATACCAAGTTTGTTCAGCTCATCAATATCTACAATCCTTATATAGGCTATTTTTTCATTTGAGAAAGTTTAAACAAAATGTAGTTCAAATTTCACAAGTGTGTGACATAGTTTTAGAAAGTCTATGAGATTCAAGAATTTGTGACTAGTGTTTGATAAAACTTTCTCAAATGGGAAAATGAGCTATGTAACAATTGTAGATCTTGCTGAGATGATCAAACTTGGTATTCAGAGTTTTTTCATCTGAGGTCATTTAGTGTCTCATTTGAGCAAGTTTGACCAAGTCAAATTTGGTCAAATGAAAAAACAACACTTTGACTCTAGTATTATGAACTCTAAATGACTTCAAATTGAAAAGTTTTGAATACCAAGTTTGTTCAACTCATCAAGATCTACAATTGTTGTTTTGGTCAACTTTCCATTTGAGATAGTTTGGACTGGTTCAAATTTGTGATTTTTAAATTTCGACGCCTTACAAACTAGTTTTCGGAACCCTAGATTGTCTCAAATTGAAAAGTTTTGAATACCAAGTTTGTTCAGCTCATCAAGATCTACAATCCTTATATAGGCTATTTTTTCATTTGAGAAAGTTTGAACAAAATGTAGTTCAAATTTCACAAGTGTGTGACATAGTTTCAGAAAGTCTATATGAGATTCAAGAATTTGTGACTAGTGTTTGATAAAACTTTCTCAAATGGGAAAATGAGCTATGTAACAATTGTAGATCTTGCTGAGATGATCAAACTTGGTATTCAGAGTTTTTTCATCTGAGGTCATTTAGTGTCTCATTTGAGCAAGTTTGACCAAGTCAAATTTGGTCAAATGAAAAAACAACACTTTGACTCTAGTATTATGAACTCTAAATGACTTCAAATTGAAAAGTTTTGAATACCAAGTTTGTTCAACTCATCAAGATCTACAATTGTTGTTTTGGTCAACTTTCCATTTGAGATAGTTTGGATGGTTCAAATTTGTGATTTTTAAATTTCGACGTCTACAAACTAGTTTTCGGAACCCTAGATTGTCTCAAATTGAAAAGTTTTGAATACCAAGTTTGTTCAGCTCATCAAGATCTACAATCCTTATATAGGCCATTTTTTCATTTGAGAAAGTTTGAACAAAATGTAGTTCAAATTTCACAAGTGTGTGACATAGTTTCAGAAAGTCTATATGAGATTCAAGAATTTGTGACTAGTGTTTGATAAAACTTTCTCAAATGGGAAAATGAGCTATGTAACAATTGTAGATCTTGCTGAGATGATCAAACTTGGTATTCAGAGTTTTTTCATCTGAGGTCATTTAGTGTCTCATTTGAGCAAGTTTGACCAAGTCAAATTTGGTCAAATGAAAAAACAACACTTTGACTCTAGTATTATGAACTCTAAATGACTTCAAATTGAAAAGTTTTGAATACCAAGTTTGTTCAACTCATCAAGATCTACAATTGTTGTTTTGGTCAACTTTCCATTTGAGATAGTTTGGATGGTTCAAATTTGTGATTTTTAAATTTCGACGCCTACAAACTAGTTTTCGGAACCCTAGATTGTCTCAAATTGAAAAGTTTTGAATACCAAGTTTGTTCAGCTCATCAAGATCTACAATCCTTATATAGGCTATTTTTTCATTTGAGAAAGTTTGAACAAAATGTAGTTCAAATTTCACAAGTGTGTGACATAGTTTCAGAAAGTCTATATGAGATTCAAGAATTTGTGACTAGTGTTTGATAAAACTTTCTCAAATGGGAAAATGAGCTATGTAACAATTGTAGATCTTGCTGAGATGATCAAACTTGGTATTCAGAGTTTTTTCATCTGAGGTCATTTAGTGTCTCATTTGAGCAAGTTTGACCAAGTCAAATTTGGTCAAATGAAAAAACAACACTTTGACTCTAGTATTATGAACTCTAAATGACTTCAAATTGAAACGTTTTGAATACCAAGTTTGTTCAACTCATCAAGATCTACAATTGTTGTTTTGGTCAACTTTCCATTTGAGATAGTTTGGACTGGTTCAAATTTGTGATTTTTAAATTTCGACGCCTACAAACTAGTTTTCGGAACCCTAGATTGTCTCAAATTGAAAGTTTTGAATACCAAGTTTGTTCAGCTCATCAAGATCTACAATCCTTATATAGGCTATTTTTTCATTTGAGAAAGTTTGAACAAAATGTAGTTCAAATTTCACAAGTGTGTGACATAGTTTCAGAAAGTCTATATGAGATTCAAGAATTTGTGACTAGTGTTTGATAAAACTTTCTCAAATGGGAAAATGAGCTATGTAACAATTGTATATCTTGCTGAGACGATCAAACTTGGTATTCAGAGTTTTTTCATCTGAGGTCATTTAGTGTCTCATTTGAGCAAGTTTGACCAAGTCAAATTTGGTCAAATGAAAAAACAACACTTTGACTCTAGTATTATGAACTCTAAATGACTTCAAATTGAAAAGTTTTGAATACCAAGTTTGTTCAACTCATCAAGATCTACAATTGTTGTTTTGGTCAACTTTCCATTTGAGATAGTTTGGACTGGTTCAAATTTGTGATTTTTAAATTTCGACGCTTACAAACTAGTTTTCGGAACCCTAGATTGTCTCAAATTGAAAAGTTTTGAATACCAAGTTTGTTCAGCTCATCAAGATCTACAATCCTTATATAGGCTATTTTTTCATTTGAGAAAGTTTGAACAAAATGTAGTTCAAATTTCACAAGTGTGTGACATAGTTTCAGAAAGTCTATATGAGATTCAAGAATTTGTGACTAGTGTTTGATAAAACTTTCTCAAATGGGAAAATGAGCTATGTAACAATTGTAGATCTTGCTGAGATGATCAAACTTGGTATTCAGAGTTTTTTCATCTGAGGTCATTTAGTGTCTCATTTGAGCAAGTTTGACCAAGTCAAATTTGGTCAAATGAAAAAACAACACTTTGACTCTAGTATTATGAACTCTAAATGACTTCAAATTGAAAAGTTTTGAATACCAAGTTTGTTCAACTCATCAAGATCTACAATTGTTGTTTTGGTCAACTTTCCATTTGAGATAGTTTGGACTGGTTCAAATTTGTGATTTTTAAATTTCGACGCCTACAAACTAGTTTTCGGAACCCTAGATTGTCTCAAATTGAAAAGTTTTGAATACCAAGTTTGTTCAGCTCATCAAGATCTACAATCCTTATATAGGCTATTTTTTCATTTGAGAAAGTTTGAACAAAATGTAGTTCAAATTTCACAAGTGTGTGACATAGTTTTAGAAAGTCTATATGAGATTCAAGAATTTGTGACTAGTGTTTGATAAAACTTTCTCAAATGGGGAAATGAACTATATAACAATTGTAGATCTTGCTGAGATGATCAAACTTGGTATTCAGATATTTTTCATCTGAGATCATTTATTGTCTCATTTGAGCAAGTTTGACCAAGTAAAATTTTGTCAAATGAAAAAACAATAGTTTGACTCTAGTATTATGAACTCTAAATGACTTCAAATTGAAACGTTTTGAATACCAAGTTTGTTAAACTCATCAAGATATACAATTGTTGGTTTGGTCAACTTTCCATTTGAGATAGTTTGGACGGTTCAAATTTGTGATTTTTAAATTTTGACGCCTACAAACTAGTTTTCCGAACCCTAGATTGTCTCAAATTGAAAAGTTTTGAATACAAAGTTTGTTCAGCTCATCAAGATATACAATTGTTGTTTTGGTCAACTTTCCATTTTAGAAAGTTTAGATGGTTCAAATTTGTGATTTTTAAATTTCGATGCCTACAAACTAGTTTTCGGAACCCTAGATTGTCTCAAATTGAAAAGTTTTGAATACCAAGTTTGTTCAGCTCATCAAGATCTACAATCCTTATATAGGCCTATTTTTCATTTGAGAAAGTTTGAACAAAATGTAGTTCAAATTTCACAAGTGTGTGACATAGTTTCAGAAAGTCTATATGAGATTCAAGAATTTGTGACTAGTGTTTGATAAAACTTTCTCAAATGGGAAAATGAGCTATGTAACAATTGTAGATCTTGCTGAGATGATCAAACTTGGTATTCAGAGTTTTTTCATCTGAGGTCATTTAGTGTCTCATTTGAGCAAGTTTGACCAAGTCAAATTTGGTCAAATGAAAAAACAACACTTTGACTCTAGTATTATGAACTCTAAATGACTTCAAATTGAAAAGTTTTGAATACCAAGTTTGTTCAACTCATCAAGATCTACAATTGTTGTTTTGGTCAACTTTCCATTTGAGATAGTTTGGATGGTTCAAATTTGTGATTTTTAAATTTCGACGTCTACAAACTAGTTTTCGGAACCCTAGATTGTCTCAAATTGAAAAGTTTTGAATACCAAGTTTGTTCAGCTCATCAAGATCTACAATCCTTATATAGGCCATTTTTTCATTTGAGAAAGTTTGAACAAAATGTAGTTCAAATTTCACAAGTGTGTGACATAGTTTCAGAAAGTCTATATGAGATTCAAGAATTTGTGACTAGTGTTTGATAAAACTTTCTCAAATGGGAAAATGAGCTATGTAACAATTGTAGATCTTGCTGAGATGATCAAACTTGGTATTCAGAGTTTTTTCATCTGAGGTCATTTAGTGTCTCATTTGAGCAAGTTTGACCAAGTCAAATTTGGTCAAATGAAAAAACAACACTTTGACTCTAGTATTATGAACTCTAAATGACTTCAAATTGAAAAGTTTTGAATACCAAGTTTGTTCAACTCATCAAGATCTACAATTGTTGTTTTGGTCAACTTTCCATTTGAGATAGTTTGGATGGTTCAAATTTGTGATTTTTAAATTTCGACGCCTACAAACTAGTTTTCAGGAACCCTAGATTGTCTCAAATTGAAAAGTTTTGAATACCAAGTTTGTTCAGCTCATCAAGATCTACAATCCTTATATAGGCTATTTTTTCATTTGAGAAAGTTTGAACAAAATGTAGTTCAAATTTCACAAGTGTGTGACATAGTTTCAAAAAGTCTATATGAGATTCAAGAATTTGTGACTAGTGTTTGATAAAACTTTCTCAAATGGGAAAATGAGCTATGTAACAATTGTAGATCTTGCTGAGATGATCAAACTTGGTATTCAGAGTTTTTTCATCTGAGGTCATTTAGTGTCTCATTTGAGCAAGTTTGACCAAGTCAAATTTGGTCAAATGAAAAAACAACACTTTGACTCTAGTATTATGAACTCTAAATGACTTCAAATTGAAACGTTTTGAATACCAAGTTTGTTCAACTCATCAAGATCTACAATTGTTATTTTGGTCAACTTTCCATTTGAGATAGTTTGGACGGTTCAAATTTGTGATTTTTAAATTTCGACGTTTACAAAACTAGTTTTCGGGAACCCTAGATTGTCTCAAATTGAAAAGTTTTGAATACCAAGTTTGTTCAAGCTCATCAAGATATACAATCCTTATATTGGCTATTTTTTCATTTGAGAAAGTTTGAACAAAATGTAGTTCAAATTTCACAAGTGTTGACATAGTTTCAGAAAAGTATATATGAGATTCAAGAATTTGTGACTAGTGTTTGATAAAACTTTCTCAAATGGGAAAATGAGCTATGTAACAATTGTATATCTTGCTGAGACGATCAAACTTGGTATTCAGAGTTTTTTCATCTGAGGTCATTTAGTGTCTCATTTGAGCAAGTTTGACCAAGTCAAATTTGGTCAAATGAAAAAACAACACTTTGACTCTAGTATTATGAACTCTAAATGACTTCAAATTGAAAAGTTTTGAATACCAAGTTTGTTCAACTCATCAAGATCTACAATTGTTGTTTTGGTCAACTTTCCATTTGAGATAGTTTGGATGGTTCAAATTTGTGATTTTTAAATTTCGACGCCTACAAACTAGTTTTCGGAACCCTAGATTGTCTCAAATTGAAAAGTTTTGAATACCAAGTTTGTTCAGCTCATCAAGATCTACAATCCTTATATAGGCTATTTTTTCATTTGAGAAAGTTTGAACAAAATGTAGTTCAAATTTCACAAGTGTGTGACATAGTTTTCAGAAAGTCTATATGAGATTCAAGAATTTGTGACTAGTGTTTGATAAAACTTTCTCAAATGGGAAAATGAGCTATGTAACAATTGTAGATCTTGCTGAGATGATCAAACTTGGTATTCAGAGTTTTTTCATCTGAGGTCATTTAGTGTCTCATTTGAGCAAGTTTGACCAAGTCAAATTTGGTCAAATGAAAAACAATAGTTTGACTCTAGTATTATGAACTCTAAATGACTTCAAATTGAAACGTTTTGAATACCAAGTTTGTTAAACTCATCAATATATACAATTGTTGGTTTGGTCAACTTTCCATTTGAGGATAGTTTGGACGGTTCAAATTTGTGATTTTTAAATTTTGACACCTACAAACTAGTTTTTGGAACAATAGATTGTCTCAAATTGAAAAGTTTTGAATACCAAGTTTGTTCAGCTCATCAAGATATACAATTGTTGTTTTGGTCAACTTTCCATTTTAGAAAGTTTAGATGGTTCAAATTTATGATTTTTAAATTTCGATGTCTACAAACTAGTTTCGGAACCATAGATTGTCTCAAATTGAAAAGTTTTGAATACCAAGTTTGTTCAGCTCATCAAGATATACAATCCTTATATAGGCCATTTTTTCATTTGAGAAAGTTTGAACAAAATGTAGTTCAAATTTCACAAGTATGTAATATAGTTTTAGAAAGTATATGAGATTCAAAATTTGTAACTAGTGTTTGATAAAAATTTCTCAAATGGGAAAATGAGCTATGTAACAATTGTAGATCTCGCTGAGATGATCAAACTTGGTATTCAGAGATTTTTCATCTGAGGTCATTTATTGTCTCATTTGAGCAAGTTTGACCAAGTCAAATTTGGTCAAATGAAAAAACAATAGTTTGACTCTAGTATTATGAACTCTAAATGACTTCAAATTTAAACGTTTTGAATACCAAGTTTGTTAAACTCATCAAGATCTACAATTGTTGGTTTGGTCAACTTTCCATTTGAGATAGTTTGGACGGTTCAAATTTATGATTTTTAAATTTCGACGCCTACAAACTAGTTTTCGGAACCATAGATTGTCTCAAATTGAAAAGTTTTGAATACCAAGTTTATTCAGCTCATCAAGATATACAATTGTTGTTTTGGTCAACTTTCCATTTGAGAAAGTTTAGATGGTTCAAATTTGTGATTTTTAAATTTCGATGTCTACAAACTAGTTTTCGGAACCCTAGATTGTCTCAAATTGAAAAGTTTTGAATACCAAGTTTGTTCATCTCATCAAGATATACAATCCTTACTATAGGCCATTTTTTCATTTAAGAAAGTTTGAATAAAATGTAGTTCAAATTTCACAAGTGTGTGATATAGTTTTAGAAAGTCTATATGAGATTCAAGAATTTGTGACTAGTGTTTGATAAAATTTCTCAAATAGGAAAATGAGCTATGTAACAATTGTAGATCTTGCTGAGATGATCAAACTTGGTATTCAGAGATTTTTCATCTGAGGTCATTTAGTGTCTCATTTGAGCAAGTTTGACCAAGTCAAATTTGGTCAAACGAAAAAACAACACTTTGACTCTAGTATTATGAACTCTAAATGACTTCAAATTTAAACGTTTTGAATACCAAGTTTGTTAAACTCATCAAGATCTACAATTGTTGGTTTGGTCAACTTTCCATTTGAGATAGTTTGGACGGTTCAAATTTATGATTTTTAAATTTCGACGTCTACAAACTAGTTTTCGGAACCCTAGATTGTCTCAAATTGAAAAGTTTTGAATACCAAGTTTGTTCAGCTCATCAAGATATACAATTGTTGTTTTGGTCAACTTTCCATTTGAGAAAGTTTAGATGGTTCAAATTTGTGATTTTTAAATTTCGATGTCTACAAACTAGTTTTCGGAACCCTAGATTGTCTCAAATTGAAAAGTTTTGAATACCAAGTTTGTTCATCTCATCAAGATATACAATCCTTACATAGGCCATTTTTTCATTTAAGAAAGTTTGAACAAAATGTAGTTCAAATTTCACAAGTGTGTGATATAGTTTTAGAAAGTCTATATGAGATTCAAGAATTTGTGACTAGTGTTTGATAAAATTTTCTCAAATAGGAAAATGAGCTATGTAACAATTGTAGATCTTGCTGAGATGATCAAACTTGGTATTCAGAGTTTTTTTCATCTGAGGTCATTTAGTGTCTCATTTGAGCAAGTTTGACCAAGTCAAATTTGGTCAAATGAAAAAACAACACTTTGACTCTAGTATTATGAACTCTAAATGACTTCAAATTGAAAAGTTTTGAATACCAAGTTTGTTCAACTCATCAAGATCTACAATTGTTGTTTTGGTCAACTTTCCATTTGAGATAGTTTGGACGGTTCAAATTTGTGATTTTTAAATTTCGATGCCTACAAACTAGTTTTCAGAACCCTAGATTGTCTCAAATTGAAAAGTTTTGAATACCAAGTTTGTTCAGTTCATCAAGATCTACAATCCTTATATAGGCTATTTTTTCATTTGAGAAAGTTTGAACAAAATGTAGTTCAAATTTCACAAGTGTGTGACATAGTTTCAAAAAGTCTATATGAGATTCAAGAATTTGTGACTAGTGTTTGATAAAACTTTCTCAAATGAGAAAATGAGCTATGTAACAATTGTAGATCTTGCTGAGATGATCAAACTTGGTATTCAGATATTTTTCATCTGAGGTCATTTATTGTCTCATTTGAGCAAGTTTGACCAAGTAAAATTTGGTCAAATGAAAAAACAATAGTTTGACTCTAGTATTATGAACTCTAAATGACTTCAAATTGAAACGTTTTGAATACCAAGTTTGTTAAACTCATCAATATATACAATTGTTGGTTTGGTCAACTTTCCATTTGAGATAGTTTGGATGGTTCAAATTTGTGATTTTTAAATTTTGACACCTACAAACTAGTTTTTGGAATAATAGATTGTCTCAAATTGAAAAGTTTTGAATACCAAGTTTGTTCAGCTCATCAAGATATACAATTGTTGTTTTGGTCAACTTTCCATTTTAGAAAGTTTAGATAGTCCAAATTTGTGATTTTTAAATTTCGATGCCTACAAACTAGTTTTCAGAACCCTAGATTGTCTCAAATTGAAAAGTTTTGAATACCAAGTTTGTTCAGCTCATCAAGATATACAATCCTTATATAGGCTATTTTTTCATTTGAGAAAGTTTGAATAAAATGTAGTTCAAATTTCACAAGTGTGTGATATAGTTTTAGAAAGTATATGAGATTCAAGAATTTGTAACTAGTGTTTGATAAAAACTTTCTCAAATGGAAAAATGAGCTATGTAACAATTGTAGCTCTCGCTGAGATGATCAAACTTGGTATTAAGAGATTTTTCATCTGAGGTCATTTATTGTCTCATTTGAGCAAGTTTGACCAAGTCAAATTTGGTCAAATGAAAAAACAATAGTTTGACTCTAGTATTATAAACTCTAAATGACTTCCAATTGAAACGTTTTGTATACCACGTTTGTTAAACTCATCAAGATCTACAATTGTTGTTTTGGTCAACTTTCCATTTGAGATAGTTTGGATGGTTCAAATTTATGATTTTTAAATTTTGACGCCTACAAACTAGTTTTCGGAACCCTAGATTGTCTCAAATTGAAAAGTTTTGAATACCAAGTTTGTTCAGCTCATCAAGATATACAATTGTTGTTTTGGTCAACTTTCCATTTGAGAAAGTTTAGATGGTTCAAATTTGTGATTTTTAAATTTCGATGTCTACAAACTAGTTTTCGGAACCCTAGATTGTCTCAAATTGAAAAGTTTTGAATACCAAGTTTGTTCATCTCATCAAGATATACAATCCTTACATAGGCCATTTTTTCATTTAAGAAAGTTTGAATAAAATGTAGTTCAAATTTCATAAGTGTGTGATATAGTTTTAGAAAGTCTATATGAGATTCAAGAATTTGTGACTAGTGTTTGATAAAATTTTCTCAAATAAGAAAATGAGCTATGTAACAATTGTAGATCTTGCTGAGATAATCAAACTTGGTATTCAGAGATTTTTCATCTGAGGTCATTTAGTGTCTCATTTGAGCAAGGTTGACCAAGTCCAATTTGGTCAAATGAAAAAACAACACTTTGACTCTAGTATTATGAACTCTAAATGACTTCAAATTGAAAAGTTTTTAATACCAAGTTTGTTAAACTCATCAAGATCTACAATTGTTATTTTGCTCAACTTTCCATTTGAGAAAGTTTGGACGGTTCAAATTTGTGATTTTTAAATTTCGACGCCTACAAACTAGTTTTCAGAACAATAGATTGTCTCAAATTGAAAAGTTTTGAATACTAAGTTTGTTTAGCTCATCAAGATCTAAAATCCTTATATAGGCTATTTTTTCATTTGAGAAAGTTTGAACAAAATATAGTTCAAATTTCACAACTATGTGACATAGTTTTAGGAAGTCTATATGAGATTCAAGAATTTTTGACTAGTGTTTGATAAAACTTTCTCAAATGGGGAAATGAACTATATAACAATTGTAGATCTTGCTGAGATGATCAAACTTGGTATTCAGATATTTTTCATCTGAGATCATTTATTGTCTCATTTGAGCAAGTTTGACCAAGTAAAATTTTGTCAAATGAAAAAACAATAGTTTGACTCTAGTATTATGAACTCTAAATGACTTCAAATTGAAACGTTTTGAATACCAAGTTTGTTAAACTCATCAAGATATACAATTGTTGGTTTGGTCAACTTTCCATTTGAGATAGTTTGGACGGTTCAAATTTGTGATTTTTAAATTTTGACGCCTACAAACTAGTTTTCCGAACCCTAGATTGTCTCAAATTGAAAAGTTTTGAATACAAAGTTTGTTCAGCTCATCAAGATATACAATTGTTGTTTTGGTCAACTTTCCATTTTAGAAAGTTTAGATGGTTCAAATTTGTGATTTTTAAATTTCGATGCCTACAAACTAGTTTTCGGAACCCTAGATTGTCTCAAATTGAAAAGTTTTGAATACCAAGTTTATTCAGATCATCAAGATATACAATCCTTATATAGGCCATTTTTAATTTGAGAAAGTTTAAACAAAATATAGTTCAAATTTCACAAGTGTGTGATATAGTTTTAGAAAGTATGAGATTCAAGAATATGTAACTAGTGTTTTTATAAAAATTTTCTCAAATGGGAAAATGAGCTATGTAACAATTGTAGATCTTGCTGAGATTATCAAACTTGGTATTCAGAGATTTTTCATCTGAGGTCATTTATTGTCTCATTTGAGCAAGTTTGACCAAGTCAAATTTGGTCAAATGAAAAAATAATAGTTTGACTCTAGTATTATGAACTCTAAATTACTTCAAATTGAAAAGTTTTGAATACCAAGTTTGTTCAGCTCATCAAGATATATAATTGTTGGTTTGGTCAACTTTCATTTGAGAAAGTTTAGATGGTTCAAATTTGTGATTTTTAAATTTCGATGTCTACAAACTAGTTTTCGGAACCCTAGATTGTCTCAAATTGAAAAGTTTTGAATACCAAGTTTGTTCATCTCACCAACATATACAATCCTTACATAGGCCATTTTTTCATTTGAGAAAGTTTGAACAAAATATAATTCAAATTTCACAAGTATGTGATATAGTTTCAGAAAGTCTATATGAGATTCAAGAATATGTAACTAGTGTTTGATAAAATTTTCTCAAATAAGAAAATGAGCTATGTAACAATTGTAGATCTTGCTGAGATGATCAAACTTGGTATTCAGAGATTTTTCATCTGAGGTCATTTAGTGTCTCATTTGAGCAAGTTTGACCAAGTCTAATTTGGTCAAATGAAAAAACAACACTTTGACTCTAGTATTATGAACTCTAAATGACTTCAAATTGAAAAGTTTTGAATACCAAGTTTGTTAAACTCATCAAGATCTACAATTATTGTTTTGGTCAACTTTCCATTTGAGAAAGTTTGGATGGTTCAAATTTGTGATTTTTAAATTTCGACGCCTACAAACTAGTTTTCAGAACCCTAGATTGTCTCAAATTGAAAAGTTTTGAATATTAAGTTTGTTCAGCTCATCAAGATCTACAATCCTTATATAGGCTATTTTTTCATTTGAGAAAGTTTGAACAAAATGTAGTTCAAATTTCACAACTGTGTGACATAGTTTTAGAAAGTCTATATGAGATTCAAGAATTTGTGACTAGTGTTTGATAAAACTTTCTCAAATGAGAAAATGAGCTATGTAACAATTGTAGATCTTGCTGAGATGATCAAACTTGGTATTCAGATATTTTTCATCTGAGATCATTTATTGTCTCATTTGAGCAAGTTTGACCATGTAAAATTTGATCAAATGAAAAACAATAGTTTGACTCTAGTATTATGAACTCTAAATGACTTCAAATTGAAACGTTTTGAATACCAAGTTTGTTAAACTCATCAAGATATATAATTGTTGGTTTGGTCAACTTTCCATTTGAGATAGTTTGGATAGTTCAAATTTGTGATTTTTAAATTTTGACGCCTATAAACTAGTTTTCGGAATCCTAGATTGTCTCAAATTGAAAAGTTTTGAATACCAAGTTTGTTTAGCTCATTAAGATATACAATTGTTGTTTCGGTCAACTTTCCATTTTAGAAAGTTTAGATAGTTCAAATTTGTGATTTTTAAATTTCGATGCCTACAAACTAGTTTTCGGAACCCAAGATTGTCTCAAATTGAAAAGTTTTGAATACCAAGTTTATTCAGCTCATCAAGATATACAATCCTTATATAGGCCATTTTTTTATTTGAGAAAGTTTGAACAAAATGTAGTTCAAATTTCACAAGTGTGTGATATAGTTTTAGAAAGTCTATATGAGATTCAAGAATATGTAACTAGTGTTTGATAAAAATTTTCTCAAATGGGAAAATAAGCTATATAACAATTGTAGATCTTGCTGAGATGATCAAACTTGGTATTTAGAGATTTTTTATCTGAGGTTATTTATTGTCTCATTTGAGCAAGTTTGACCAAGTCAAATTTGGTCAAATGAAAAAACAACACTTTGACCTTAGTATTATGAACTCTAAATGACTTCAAATTGAAACGTTTTGAATACCACGTTTGTTAATCTCATCAAGATCTACAATTGTTGTTTTGGTCAACTTTCCATTTGAGAAAGTTTGGATGGTTCAAATTTATGATTTTTAAATTTTGACGCCTACAAACTAGTTTTCAGAACCCTAGATTGTCTCAAATTGAAAAGTTTTGAATACTAAGTTTGTTCAGATCATCAAGATCTACAATCCTTATATAGGCTATTTTTTCATTTGAGAAAGTTTGAACAAAATGTAGTTCAAATTTCACAACTGTGTGACATAGTTTTAGAAAGTCTATATGAGATTCAAGAATTTGTGACTAGTGTTTGATAAAACTTTCTTAAATGGGAAAATGAGCTATGTAACAATTGTAGATCTTGCTGAGATGATCAAACTTGGTATTAAGATATTTTTCATCTGAGGTCATTTATTGTCTCATTTGAGCAAGTTTGACCAAGTAAAATTTGGTCAAATGAAAAAACAATAGTTTGACTCTAGTATTATGAACTCTAAATGACTTCAAATTGAAACGTTTTGAATACCAAGTTTGTTAAACTCATCAATATATACAATTGTTGGTTTGGTCAACTTTCCATTTGAGATAGTTTGGACGGTTCAAATTTGTGATTTTTAAATTTTGACACCTACAAACTAGTTTTTGGAACAATAGATTGTCTCAAATTGAAAAGTTTTGAATACCAAGTTTGTTCAGCTCATCAAGATATACAATTGTTGTTTTGGTCAACTTTCCATTTTAGAAAGTTTAGATGGTTCAAATTTATGATTTTTAAATTTCGATGTCTACAAACTAGTTTTCGGAACCATAGATTGTCTCAAATTGAAAAGTTTTGAATACCAAGTTTGTTCAGCTCATCAAGATATACAATCCTTATATAGGCCATTTTTTCATTTGAGAAAGTTTGAACAAAATGTAGTTCAAATTTCACAAGTATGTAATATAGTTTTAGAAAGTATATGAGATTCAAAAATTTGTAACTAGTGTTTGATAAAAATTTTCTCAAATGGGAAAATGAGCTATGTAACAATTGTAGATCTCGCTGAGATGATCAAACTTGGTATTCAGAGATTTTTCATCTGAGGTCATTTATTGTCTCATTTGAGCAAGTTTGACCAAGTCAAATTTGGTCAAATGAAAAAACAATAGTTTGACTCTAGTATTATGAACTCTAAATGACTTCAAATTTAAACGTTTTGAATACCAAGTTTGTTAAACTCATCAAGATCTACAATTGTTGGTTTGGTCAACTTTCCATTTGAGATAGTTTGGACGGTTCAAATTTATGATTTTTAAATTTCGACGCCTACAAACTAGTTTTCGGAACCATAGATTGTCTCAAATTGAAAAGTTTTGAATACCAAGTTTATTCAGCTCATCAAGATATACAATTGTTGTTTTGGTCAACTTTCCATTTGAGAAAGTTTAGATGGTTCAAATTTGTGATTTTTAAATTTCGATGTCTACAAACTAGTTTTCGGAACCCTAGATTGTCTCAAATTGAAAAGTTTTGAATACCAAGTTTGTTCATCTCATCAAGATATACAATCCTTACATAGGCCATTTTTTCATTTAAGAAAGTTTGAATAAAATGTAGTTCAAATTTCACAAGTGTGTGATATAGTTTTAGAAAGTCTATATGAGATTCAAGAATTTGTGACTAGTGTTTGATAAAATTTTCTCAAATAGGAAAATGAGCTATGTAACAATTGTAGATCTTGCTGAGATGATCAAACTTGGTATTCAGAGATTTTTCATCTGAGGTCATTTAGTGTCTCATTTGAGCAAGTTTGACCAAGTCAAATTTGGTCAAACGAAAAAACAACACTTTGACTCTAGTATTATGAACTCTAAATGACTTCAAATTTAAACGTTTTGAATACCAAGTTTGTTAAACTCATCAAGATCTACAATTGTTGGTTTGGTCAACTTTCCATTTGAGATAGTTTGGACGGTTCAAATTTATGATTTTTAAATTTCGACGCCTACAAACTAGTTTTCGGAACCCTAGATTGTCTCAAATTGAAAAGTTTTGAATACCAAGTTTGTTCAGCTCATCAAGATATACAATTGTTGTTTTGGTCAACTTTCCATTTGAGAAAGTTTAGATGGTTCAAATTTGTGATTTTTAAATTTCGATGTCTACAAACTAGTTTTCGGAACCCTAGATTGTCTCAAATTGAAAAGTTTTGAATACCAAGTTTGTTCATCTCATCAAGATATACAATCCTTACATAGGCCATTTTTTCATTTAAGAAAGTTTGAACAAAATGTAGTTCAAATTTCACAAGTGTGTGATATAGTTTTAGAAAGTCTATATGAGATTCAAGAATTTGTGACTAGTGTTTGATAAAATTTTCTCAAATAGGAAAATGAGCTATGTAACAATTGTAGATCTTGCTGAGATGATCAAACTTGGTATGTAGAGATTTTTTATCTGAGGTTATTTATTGTCTCATTTGAGCAAGTTTGACCAAGTCAAATTTGGTCAAATGAAAAAACAACACTTTGACTCTAGTATTATGAACTCTAAATGACTTCAAATTGAAAAGTTTTGAATACCAAGTTTGTTAAACTCATCAAGATCTACAATTGTTGTTTTGGTCAACTTTCCATTTGAGAAAGTTTGGACGGTTCAAATTTGTGATTTTTAAATTTCGATGCCTACAAACTAGTTTTCAGAACCCTAGATTGTCTCAAATTGAAAAGTTTTGAATACTAAGTTTGTTCAGTTCATCAAGATCTAAAATCCTTATATAGGCTATTTTTTCATTTGAGAAAGTTTGAACAAAATGTAGTTCAAATTTCACAACTGTGTGACATAGTTTTAGAAAGTCTATATGAGATTCAAGAATTTGTGACTATTGTTTGATAAAACTTTCTCAAATGGGGAAATGAGCTATATAACAATTGTAGATCTTGCTGAGATGATCAAACTTGGTATTCAGATATTTTTCATCTGAGGTCATTTATTGTCTCATTTGAGCAAGTTTGACCAAGTAAAATTTGGTCAAATGAAAAAACAATAGTTTGACTCTAGTATTATGAACTCTAAATGACTTCAAATTGAAACATTTTGAATACCAAGTTTGTTAAACTCATCAAGATATACAATTGTTGGTTTGGTCAACTTTCCATTTGAGATAGTTTGGACGGTTCAAATTTGTGATTTTTAAATTTTGACGCCTACAAACTAGTTTTCGGAACCCTAGATTGTCTCAAATTGAAAAGTTTTGAATACCAAGTTTGTTCAGCTCATCAAGATATACAATTGTTGTTTTGGTCAACTTTCCATTTTAGAAAGTTTAGATGGTTCAAATTTGTGATTTTTAAATTTCGATGCCTACAAACTAGTTTTCGGAACCCTAGATTGTCTCAAATTGAAAAGTTTTGAATACCAAGTTTATTCAGATCATCAAGATATACAATCCTTATATAGGCCATTTTTCATTTGAGAAAGTTTGAACAAAATATAGTTCAAATTTCACAAGTGTGTGATATAATTTTAGAAAGTATATGAGATTCAAGAATATGTAACTAGTGTTTTGATAAAAATTTTCTCAAATGGGAAAATGAGCTATGTAACAATTGTAGATCTTGCTGAGATGATCAAACTTAGTATTCAGAGATTTTTCATCTGAGGTCATTTATTGTCTCATTTGAGCAAGTTTGACCAAGTCAAATTTGGTCAAATGAAAAAATAATAGTTTGACTCTAGTATTATGAACTCTAAATGACTTACAATTGAAACGTTTTGAATACCACGTTTGTTAAACTCATCAAGATCTACAATTGTTGTTTTGGTCAACTTTCCATTTGAGATAGTTTGGACGGTTCAAATTTATGATTTTTAAATTTCGATGCCTACAAACTAGTTTTCGGAACCCTAGATTGTCTCAAATTGAAAAATTTTGAATACCAAGTTTGTTCAGCTCATCAAGATATACAATTGTTGTTTTGGTCAACTTTCCATTTGAGAAAGTTTAGATGGTTCAAATTTATGATTTTTAAATTTCGATGTCTACAAACTAGTTTTCGAAACCCTAGATTGTCTCAAATTGAAAAGTTTTGAATACCAAGTTTGTTCATCTCATCAAGATATACAATCCTTACATACGCCATTTTTTCATTTAAGAAAGTTTGAACAAAATGTAGTTCAAATTTCACAAGTGTGTGATATAGTTTTAGAAAGTCTGAGATTCAAGAATTTGTGACTAGTGTTTGATAAAATTTTCTCAAATAAGAAAATGAGCTATGTAACAATTGTAGATCTTGTTGAGATGATCAAACTTGGTATTCAGAGATTTTTCATCTGAGGTCATTTAGTGTCTCATTTGAGCAAGTTTGACCAAGTCAAATTTGGTCAAATGAAAAAACAAAACTTTGACTCTAGTATTCTGAACTCTAAATTACTTCAAATTGAAAAGTTTTGAATACCAAGTTTGTTAAACTCATCAAGATCCACAATTGTTGTTTTGGTCAACTTTCCATTTGAGAAAGTTTGGACGGTTCAAATTTGTGATTTTTAAATTTCGACGCCTATAAACTAGTTTTCAGAACCCTAGATTGTCTCAAATTGAAAAGTTTTGAATACTAAGTTTGTTCAGCTCATCCAGATCTAAAATCCTTATATAGGCTATTTTTTCATTTGAGAAAGTTTGAACAAAATGTAGTTCAAATTTCACAACTGTGTGACATAGTTTTAGGAAGTCTATATGAGATTCAAGAATTTATGACTAGTGTTTGATAAAACTTTCTCAAATGGGGAAATGAGCTATATAACAATTGTAGATCTTGCTGAGATGATCAAACTTGGTATTCAGATATTTTTCATCTGAGGTCATTTATTGTCTCATTTGAGCAAGTTTGACCAAGTAAAATTTGGTCAAATGAAAAAACAATAGTTTGACTCTAGTATTTTGAACTCTAAATGACTTCAAATTGAAATGTTTTGAATACCAAGTTTGTTAAACTCATCAAGATATACAATTGTTGGTTTGGTCAGCTTTCCATTTGAGATAGTTTGGAAGGTTCAAATTTGTGATTTTTAAATTTCGACGCCTACAAACTAGTTTTCGGAACCCTAGATTGTCTCAAATTGAAAAGTTTTGAATACCAAGTTTGTTCAGCTCATCAAGATATACAATTGTTGTTTTGGTCAACTTTCCATTTGAGAAAGTTTAGATGGTTCAAATTTGTGATTTTTAAATTTCGATGTCTACAAACTAGTTTTCGGAACCCTAGATTGTCTCAAATTGAAAAGTTTTGAATACCAAGTTTGTTCACCTCATCAAGATATACAATCCTTCTATAGGCTATTTTTTCATTTGAGAAAGTTTGAATAAAATGTAGTTCAAATTTCACAAGTGTGTGATATAGTTTTAGAAAGTCTATATGAGATTCAAGAATTTATGACTAGTGTTTGATAAAATTATCTCAAATAGGAAAATGAGCTATGTAACAATTGTAGATCTTACTGAGATGATCAAACTTGGTATTCAGAGATTTTTCATCTGAGGTCATTTAGTGTCTCATTTGAGCAAGTTTGACCAAGTCCAATTTGGTCAAATAAAAAAACAACACTTTGACTCTAGTATTATGAACTCTAAATTACTTCAAATTGAAAAGTTTTGAATACCAAGTTTGTTCAGCTCATCAAGATATACAATTGTTGTTTTGGTCAACTTTCCATTTGAGAAAGTTTAGATGGTTCAAATTTGTGATTTTTAAATTTCGATGTCTACAAACTAGTTTTCGGAACCCTAGATTGTCTCAAATTGAAAAGTTTTGAATACCAAGTTTGTTCATCTCATCAACATATACAATCCTTACATAGGCCATTTTTTCATTTGAGAAAGTTTGAACAAAATGCAGTTCAAATTTCACAAGTGTGTGATATAGTTTTAGAAAGTCTATATGAGATTCAAGAATTTGTGACTAGTGTTTGATAAAATTTTCTCAAATAGGAAAATGATCTATGTAACAATTGTAGATCTTGCTGAGATGATCAAACTTGGTATTCAAAGATTTTTCATCTGAGGTCATTTAGTGTCTTATTTGAGCAAGTTTGACCAAGTCCAATTTGGTCAAATGAAAAAACAATACTTTGACTCTAGTATTATGAACTCTAAATAACTTCAAATTGAAACGTTTTTAACACCAAGTTTGTTAAACTCATCAAGATATACAATTGTTGATTTGGTCAACTTTCCATTTGAGATAGTTTGGACGGTTCAAATTTGTGATTTTTAAATTTCGATGTCTACAAACTAGTTTTCGGAACCCTAGATTGTCTCAAATTGAAAAATTTTGAATACCAAGTTTGTTCATCTCATCAACATATACAATCCTTACATAGGCCATTTTTTCATTTGAGAAAGTTTAAATAAAATGTAGTTCAAATTTCACAAGTGTATGATATAGTTTTAGAAAGTCTATATGAGATTCAAGAATTTATGACTAGTGTTTGATAAAATTTTCTCAAATAAGAAAATGAGCTATGTAACAATTGTAGATCTTGCTGAGATGATCAAACTTGGTATTCAGAGATTTTTCATCTGAGGTCATTTAGTGTCTCATTTGATCAAGTTTGACTAAGTCCAATAGTTTTAGAAAGTCTATATGAGATTCAAGAATTTGTGACTAGTGTTTAATAAAACTTTCTCAAATGCGAAAATGAGCTATGTAACAATTGTAGATCTTGCTGAGATGATCAAACTTGGTATTCAGATATTTTTCATCTGAGGTCATTTATTGTCTCATTTGAGCAAGTTTGACCAAGTAAAATTTGGTCAAATGAAAAAACAATAGTTTGACTCTAGTATTATGAACTCTAAAAGACTTCAAATTGAAACGTTTTGAATACCAAGTTTGTTAAACTCATCAAGATATACAATTGTTGGTTTGATGAACTTTTCATTTGAGATAGTTTAGACGGTTCAAATTTGTGATTTTTAAATTTTGATGCCTACAAACTAGTTTTCGGAACCCTAGATTGTCTCAAACTGAAATGTTTTGATTACCAAGTTTGTTCATCTCATCAAGATATACAATTGTTGTTTTGGTCAACTTTCCATTTTAGAAAGTTTATATGGTTCAAATTTATGATTTTTAAATTTCGATGCCTACAAACTAGTTTACGGAACCCTAGATTGTCTCAAATTGAAAAGTTTTGAATACGATGTTTATTCAGCTCATCAAGATATACATTCCTTATATAGGCTATTTTTTCATTTGAGAAAGTTTGAACAAAATGTAGTTCAAATTTCACAAGTGTGTGATTGTTTCAAATTGAAAAGTTTTGAATACTAAGTTTGTTCAGCTCATCAAGATCTACAATCCTTATATAGGCTATTTTTTCATTTGAGAAAGTTTGAACAAAATGTAGTTCAAATTTCACAACTGTGTGACATAGTTTTAGAAAGTCTATATGAGATTCAAGAATTTATGACTAGTGTTTGATAAAACTTTCTCAAATGGGAAAATAAGCTATGTAACAATTGTAGATCTTGCTGAGATGATCAAACTTGGTATTCAGATATTTTTCATCTGAGGTCATTTATTGTCTCATTTGAGCAAGTTTGAACAAGTAAAATTTGGTCAAATGAAAAAACAATAGTTTGACTCTAGTATTATGAACTCTAAATGACTTCAAATTGAAACGTTTTGAATACCAATTTTGTTAAACTCATCAAGATATACAATTGTTGGTTTGGTCAACTTTCCATTTGAGATAGTTTGGACGGTTCAAATTTGTGATTTTTAAATTTTGACGCCTACAAACTAGTTTTCGGAACCCTAGATTGTCTCAAATTGAAAAGTTTTGAATACCAAGTTTGTTCAGCTCATCAAGATATACAATTGTTGGTTTGGTCAACTTTCCATTTGAGAAAGTTTAGATAGTTCAAATTTGTGATTTTTAAATTTCGATGTCTACAAACTAGTTTTCGGAACCCTAGATTGTCTCAAATTGAAAAGTTTTGAATACCAAGTTTGTTCATCTCATCAACATATACAATCCTTACATAGGCCATTTTTTCATTTGAGAAAGTTTGAATGAAATGTAGTTCAAATTTCACAAGTGTGTGATATAGTTTAAGAAAGTCTATATGAGATTCAAGAATATGTAACTAGTGTTAGATAAAATTTTCTCAAATAAGAAAATGAGCTATGTAACAATTGTAGATCTTGCTGAGATGATCAAACTTGGTATTCAGAGATTTTTCATCTGAGGTCATTTAGTGTCTCATTTGAGCAAGTTTGACCAAGTCCAATTTGGTCACATGAAAAAACAACACTTTGACTCTAGTATTATGAACTCTAAATGACTTCAAATTGAAAAGTTTTGAATACCAAGTTTGTTAAACTCATCAAGATCTACAATTATTGTTTTGGTCAACTTTCCATTTGAGAAAGTTTGGATGGTTCAAATTTGTGATTTTTAAATTTCGACGCCTACAAACTAGTTTTCAGAACCCTAGATTGTCTCAAATTGAAAAGTTTTGAATACTAAGTTTGTTCAGCTCATCAAGATCTAAAATCCTTATATAGGCTATTTTTTCATTTAAGAAAGTTTGAACAAAATGTAGTTCAAATTTCACAACTGTGTGACATAGTTTTAGAAAGTCTATATGAGATTCAAGAATTTGTGACTAGTGTTTGATAAAACTTTCTCAAATGGGAAAATGAGCTATGTAACAATTGTAGATCTTGCTGAGATGATCAAACTTGGTATTCAGATATTTTTCATCTGAAGTCATTTATTGTCTCATTTGAGCAAGTTTGACCAAGTAAAATTTGGTCAAATAAAAAAACAATAGTTTGACTCTAGTATTATGAACTCTAAATGACTTCAAATTGAAACGTTTTGAATACCAAGTTTGTTAAACTCATCAAGATATACAATTGTTGTTTTGGAGAACTTTTCATTTGAGATAGTTTGGACGATTCAAATTTGTGATTTTTAAATTTTGACGCCTACAAACTAGTTTTCGGAACCCTAGATTGTTTCAAACTGAAATGTTTTGAATACCAAGTTTGTTCATCTCATCAAGATATACAATTGTTGTTTTGGTCAACTTTCCATTTTAGAAAGTTTATATGGTTCAAATTTATGATTTTTAAATTTCAATGCCTACAAACTAGTTTACGGAACCCTAGATTGTCTCAAATTGAAAAGTTTTGAATACGATGTTTATTCAGCTCATCAAGATATACATTCCTTATATAGGCTATTTTTTCATTTGAGAAAGTTTGAATAAAATGTAGTGCAAATTTCACAAGTGTGTGATTGTCTCAAATTGAAAAGTTTTGAATACTAAGTTTGTTCAGCTCATCAAGATCTACAATCCTTATATAGGCTATTTTTTCATTTGAGAAAGTTTGAACAAAATATAGTTCAAATTTCACAACTGTGTGACATAGTTTTAGAAAGTCTATATGAGATTCAAGAATTTATGACTAATGTTTGATAAAACTTTCTCAAATGGGAAAATAAGCTATGTAACAATTGTAGATCTTGCTGAGATGATCAAACTTGGTATTCAGATATTTTTTATCTGAGGTCATTTATTGTCTCATTTGAGCAAGTTTGAACAAGTAAAATTTGGTCAAATGAAAAAACAATAGTTTGACTCTAGTATTATGAACTCTAAATGACTTCAAATTGAAACGTTTTGAATACCAAGTTTGTTAAACTCATCAAGATATACAATTGTTGGTTTGGTCAACTTTCCATTTGAGATAGTTTGGACGGTTCAAATTTGTGATTTTTAAATTTTGACGCCTACAAACTAGTTTTTGGAACCCTAGATTGTCTCAAATTGAAAAGTTATGAATACCAAGTTTGTTCAGCTCATCAAGATATACAATTGTTGGTTTGGTCAACTTTCCATTTGAGAAAGTTTAGATGGTTCAAATTTGTGATTTTTAAATTTCGATGTCTACAAACTAGTTTTCGGAACCCTAGATTGTCTCAAATTGAAAAGTTTTGAATACCAAGTTTGTTCATCTCATCAACATATACAATTCTTACATAGTCTATTTTTTCATTTGAGAAAGTTTGAACAAAATGTAGTTCAAATTTCACAAGTGTGTGATATAGTTTTAGAAAGTCTATATGAAATTCAAGAATATGTAACTAGTGTTTGATAAAATTTTCTCAAATAAGAAAATGAGCTATGTAACAATTGTAGATCTTGCTGAGATGATCAAATTGGTATTCAGAGATTTTTCATCTGAGGTCATTTAGTGTCTCATTTGAGCAAGTTTGACCAAGTCCAATTTGGTCACATGAAAAAACAACACTTTGACTCTAGTATTATGAACTCTAAATGACTTCAAATTGAAAAGTTTTGAATACCAAGTTTGTTAAACTCATCAAGATCTACAATTATTGTTTTGGTCAACTTTCCATTTGAGAAAGTTTGGATGGTTCAAATTTGTGATTTTTAAATTTCGACGCCTACAAACTAGTTTTCAGAACCCTAGATTATCTCAAATTGAAAAGTTTTGAATACTAAGTTTGTTCAGCTCATCAAGATCTAAAATCCTTATATAGGCTATTTTTTCATTTGAGAAAGTTTGAATAAAATGTAGTTCAAATTTCACAACTATGTGACATAGTTTTAGAAAGTCTATATGAGATTCAAGAATTTGTGACTAGTGTTTGATAAAACTTTCTCAAATGAGAAAATGAGCTATGTAACAATTGTAGATCTTGCTGAGATGATCAAACTTGGTATTCAGATATTTTTCATCTAAGGTCATTTATTGTCTCATTTGAGCAAGTTTGACCAAGTAAAATTTGGTCAAATGAAAAAACAATAGTTTGACTCTAGTATTATGAACTCTAAATGACTTCAAATTGAAACGTTTTGAATACCAAGTTTGTTAAACTCATCAAGATATACAATTGTTGGTTTGGTCAACTTTCCATTTGAGATAGTTTGGACGGTTCAAATTTGTGATTTTTAAATTTTGACGCCTATAAACTAGTTTTCAGAACCATAGATTGTCTCAAATTGAAAAGTTTTGAATACCAAGTTTGTTCAACTCATCAAGATATACAATTGTTGTTTTGGTCAACTTTCCATTTTAGAAAGTTTAGATGGTTTAAATTTGTGATTTTTAAATTTCGATGCCTACAAACTAGTTTTCGAAACCCTAGATTGTCTCAAATTGAAAAGTTTTGAATACCAAGTTTATTCAGCTCATCAAGATATACAATCCTTATATAGGCCATTTTTTCATTTGAGAAAGTTTGAATAAAATGTAGTTCAAATTTCATAAGTGTGTGATTGTCTCAAATTGAAAAATTTTGAATACTAAGTTTGTTCAGCTCATCAAGATCTACAATCCTTATATAGGCTATTTTTTTCATTTGAGAAAGTTTGAACAAAATGTAGTTCAAATTTCACAACTGTGTGACATAGTTTTAGAAAGTATATATGAGATTCAAGAATCTATGACTAGTGTTTGATAAAACTTTCTCAAATGGGAAAATAAGCTATGTAACAATTGTAGATCTTGCTGAGATGATCAAACTTGGTATTCAGATATTTTTCATCTGAGGTCATTTATTGTCTCATTTGAGCAAGTTTGAACAAGTAAAATTTGGTCAAATGAAAAAACAATAGTTTGACTCTAGTATTATGAACTCTAAATGACTTCAAATTGAAACGTTTTGAATACCAAGTTTGTTAAACTCATCAAGGTATACAATTGTTGGTTTGGTCAACTTTCCATTTGAGATAGTTTGGACGGTTCAAATTTGTGATTTTTAAATTTTGACGCCTACAAACTAGTTTTTGGAACCCTAGATTGTCTCAAATTGAAAAGTTTTGAATACCAAGTTTGTTCAGCTCATCAAGATATACAATTGTTGGTTTGGTCAACTTTCCATTTGAGAAAGTTTAGATGGTTCAAATTTGTGATTTTTAAATTTCGATGTCTACAAACTAGTTTTCGGAACCCTAGATTGTCTCAAATTGAAAAGTTTTGAATACCAAGTTTGTTCATCTCATCAACATATACAATCCTTACATAGTCTATTTTTTCATTTGAGAAAGTTTGAACAAAATGTAGTTCAAATTTCACAAGTGTGTGATATAGTTTTAAAAAGTCTATGAGATTCAAGAATATGTAAATAGTGTTTGATAAAATTTTCTCAAATAAGAAAATGAGCTATGTAACAATTGTAGATCTTGCTGAGATGATCAAACTTGGTATTCAGAGATTTTTCATCTGAGGTCATTTAGTGTCTCATTTGAGCAAGTTTGACCAAGTCCAATTTGGTCACATGAAAAAACAACACTTTGACTCTAGTATTATGAACTCTAAATGACTTCAAATTGAAAAGTTTTGAATACCAAGTTTGTTAAACTCATCAAGATCTACAATTATTGTTTTGGTCAACTTTCCATTTGAGAAAGTTTGGATGGTTCAAATTTGTGATTTTTAAATTTCGACGCCTACAAACTAGTTTTCAGAACCCTAGATTGTCTCAAATTGAAAAGTTTTGAATACTAAGTTTGTTCAGCTCATCAAGATCTAAAATCCTTATATAGGCTATTTTTTCATTTGAGAAAGTTTGAACAAAATGTAGTTCAAATTTCACAACTGTGTGACATAGTTTTAGAAAGTTTATATGAGATTCAAGAATTTGTGACTAGTGTTTGATAAAACTTTCTCAAATGAGAAAATGAGCTATGTAACAATTGTAGATCTTGCTGAGATGATCAAACTTGGTATTCAGATATTTTTCATCTGAGGTCATTTATTGTCTTATTTGAGCAAGTTTGACCAAGTAAAATTTGGTCAAATGAAAAAACAATAGTTTGACTCTAGTATTATGAACTCTAAATGACTTCAAATTGAAACGTTTTGAATACCAAGTTTGTTAAACTCATCAAGATATACAATTGTTGGTTTGGTCAACTTTCCATTTGAGATAGTTTGGACGGTTCAAATTTGTGATTTTTAAATTTTGACGCCTATAAACTAGTTTTCAGAACCATAGATTGTCTCAAACTGAAAAGTTTTGAATACCAAGTTTGTTCAACTCATCAAGATATACAATTGTTGTTTTGGTCAACTTTCCATTTTAGAAAGTTTAGATGGTTTAAATTTGTGATTTTTAAATTTCGATGCCTACAAACTAGTTTTCGAAACCCTAGATTGTCTCAAATTGAAAAGTTTTGAATACCAAGTTTATTCAGCTCATCAAGATATACAATCCTTATATAGGCCATTTTTTCATTTGAGAAAGTTTGAATAAAATGTAGTTCAGATTTCATAAGTGTGTGATTGTCTCAAATTGAAAAATTTTGAATACTAAGTTTGTTCAGCTCATCAAGATCTACAATCCTTATATAGGCTATTTTTTCATTTGAGAAAGTTTGAACAAAATGTAGTTCAAATTTCACAACTGTGTGACATAGTTTTAGAAAGTATATATGAGATTCAAGAATTTATGACTAGTGTTTGATAAAACTTTCTCAAATGGGAAAATAAGCTATGTAACAATTGTAGATCTTGCTGAGATGATCAAACTTGGTATTCAGATATTTTTCATCTGAGATCATTTATTGTCTCATTTGAGCAAGTTTGAACAAGTAAAATTTGGTCAAATGAAAAAACAATAGTTTGACTCTAGTATTATAAACTCTAAATGACTTCAAATTGAAACGTTTTGAATACCAAGTTTGTTAAACTCATCAAGATATACAATTGTTGGTTTGGTCAACTTTCCATTTGAGATAGTTTGGACGGTTCAAATTTGTGATTTTTAAATTTTGACGCATACAAACTAGTTTTTGGAACCCTAGATTGTCTCAAATTGAAAAGTTTTGAATACCAAGTTTGTTCAGCTCATCAAGATATACAATTGTTGGTTTGGTCAACTTTCCATTTGAGAAAGTTTAGATGGTTCAAATTTGTGATTTTTAAATTTCGATGTCTACAAACTAGTTTTCGGAACCCTAGATTGTCTCAAATTGAAAAGTTTTGAATACCAAGTTTGTTCATCTCATCAACATATACAATCCTTACATAGTCTATTTTTTCATTTGAGAAAGTTTGAACAAAATGTAGTTCAAATTTCACAAGTGTGTGATATAGTTTTAGAAAGTCTATATGAGATTCAAGAATATGTAACTAGTGTTTGATAAAATTTTCTCAAATAAGAAAATGAGCTATGTAACAATTGTAGATCTTGCTGAGATGATCAAACTTGGTATTCAGAGATTTTTCATCTGAGGTCATTTAGTGTCTCATTTGAGCAAGTTTGACCAAGTCCAATTTGGTCACATGAAAAAACAACACTTTGACTCTAGTATTATGAACTCTAAATGACTTCAAATTGAAAAGTTTTGAATACCAAGTTTGTTAAACTCATCAAGATCTACAATTATTGTTTTGATCAACTTTCCATTTGAGAAAGTTTGGATGGTTCAAATTTGTGATTTTTAAATTTCGACGCCTACAAACTAGTTTTCAGAACCCTAGATTGTCTCAAATTGAAAAGTTTTGAATACTAAGTTTGTTCAGCTCATCAAGATCTAAAATCCTTATATAGGCTATTTTTTCATTTGAGAAAGTTTGAACAAAATGTAGTTCAAATTTCACAACTGTGTGACATAGTTTTAGAAAGTCTATATGAGATTCAAGAATTTGTGACTAGTGTTTGATAAAACTTTCTCAAATGAGAAAATGAGCTAATTGTAGATCTTGCTGAGATGATCAAACTTGGTATTCAGATATTTTTCATCTGAGGTCATTTATTATCTCATTTGAGCAAGTTTGACCAAGTAAAATTTGGTCAAATAAAAAAACAATAGTTTGACTCTAGTATTATGAACTCTAAATGACTTCAAATTGAAACGTTTTGAATACCAAGTTTGTTAAACTCATCAAGATATACAATTGTTGGTTTGGTCAACTTTCCATTTGAGATAGTTTGGACGGTTCAAATTTGTGATTTTTAAATTTTGACGCCTATAAACTAGTTTTCAGAACCATAGATTGTCTCAAATTGAAAAGTTTTGAATACCAAGTTTGTTCAACTCATCAAGATATACAATTGTTGTTTTGGTCAACTTTCCATTTTAGAAAGTTTAGATGGTTTAAATTTGTGATTTTTAAATTTCGATGCCTACAAACTAGTTTTCGAAACCCTAGATTGTCTCAAATTGAAAAGTTTTGAATACCAAGTTTATTCAGCTCATCAAGATATACAATCCTTATATAGGCCATTTTTTCATTCGAGAAAGTTTGAATAAAATGTAGTTCAAATTTCATAAGTGTGTGATTGTCTCAAATTGAAAAATTTTGAATACTAAGTTTGTTCAGCTCATCAAGATCTACAATCCTTATATAGGCTATTTTTTCATTTGAGAAAGTTTGAACAAAATGTAGTTCAAATTTCACAACTGTGTGACATAGTTTTAGAAAGTATATATGAGATTCAAGAATTTATGACTAGTGTTTGATAAAACTTTCTCAAATGGGAAAATAAGCTATGTAACAATTGTAGATCTTGCTGAGATGATCAAACTTGGTATTCAGATATTTTTCATCTGAGGTCATTTATTGTCTCATTTGAGCAAGTTTGAACAAGTAAAATTTGGTCAAATGAAAAAACAATAGTTTGACTCTAGTATTATAAACTCTAAATGACTTCAAATTGAAACGTTTTGAATACCAAGTTTGTTAAACTCATCAAGATATACAATTGTTGGTTTGGTCAACTTTCCATTTGAGATAGTTTGGACGGTTCAAATTTGTGATTTTTAAATTTTGACGCCTACAAACTAGTTTTTGGAACCCTAGATTGTCTCAAATTGAAAAGTTTTGAATACCAAGTTTGTTCAGCTCATCAAGATATACAATTGTTGGTTTGGTCAACTTTCCATTTGAGAAAGTTTAGATGGTTCAAATTTGTGATTTTTAAATTTCGATGTCTACAAACTAGTTTTCGGAACCCTAGATTGTCTCAAATTAAAAAGTTTTGAATACCAAGTTTGTTCATCTCATCAACATATACAATCCTTACATAGTCTATTTTTTCATTTGAGAAAGTTTGAACAAAATGTAGTTCAAATTTCACAAGTGTGTGATATAGTTTTAGAAAGTCTATATGAGATTCAAGAATATGTAACTAGTGTTTGATAAAATTTTCTCAAATAAGAAAATGAGCTATGTAACAATTGTAGATCTTGCTGAGATGATCAAACTTGGTATTCAGAGATTTTTCATCTGAGGTCATTTAGTGTCTCATTTGAGCAAGTTTGACCAAGTCCAATTTGGTCACATGAAAAAACAACACTTTGACTCTAGTATTATGAACTCTAAATGACTTCAAATTGAAAAGTTTTGAATACCAAGTTTGTTAAACTCATCAAGATCTACAATTATTGATTTGGTCAACTTTCCATTTGAGAAAGTTTGGATGGTTCAAATTTGTGATTTTTAAATTTCGACGCCTACAAACTAGTTTTCAGAACCCTAGATTGTCTCAAATTGAAAAGTTTTGAATACTAAGTTTGTTCAGCTCATCAAGATCTAAAATCCTTATATAGGCTATTTTTTCATTTGAGAAAGTTTGAACAAAATGTAGTTCAAATTTCACAACTGTGTGACATAGTTTTAGAAAGTCTATATGAGATTCAAGAATTTGTGACTAGTGTTTGATAAAACTTTCTCAAATGAGAAAATGAGCTAATTGTAGATCTTGCTGAGATGATCAAACTTGGTATTCAGATATTTTTCATCTGAGGTCATTTATTATCTCATTTGAGCAAGTTTGACCAAGTAAAATTTGGTCAAATGAAAAAACAATAGTTTGACTCTAGTATTATGAACTCTAAATGACTTCAAATTGAAACGTTTTGAATACCAAGTTTGTTAAACTCATCAAGATATACAATTGTTGGTTTGGTCAACTTTCCATTTGAGATAGTTTGGACGGTTCAAATTTGTGATTTTTAAATTTTGACGCCTATAAACTAGTTTTCAGAACCATAGATTGTCTCAAATTGAAAAGTTTTGAATACCAAGTTTGTTCAACTCATCAAGATATACAATTGTTGTTTTGGTCAACTTTCCATTTTAGAAAGTTTAGATGGTTTAAATTTGTGATTTTTAAATTTCGATGCCTACAAACTAGTTTTCGAAACCCTAGATTATCTCAAATTGAAAAGTTTTGAATACCAAGTTTATTCAGCTCATCAAGATATACAATCCTTATATAGGCCATTTTTTCATTCGAGAAAGTTTGAATAAAATGTAGTTCAAATTTCATAAGTGTGTGATTGTCTCAAATTGAAAAATTTTGAATACTAAGTTTGTTCAGCTCATCAAGATCTACAATCCTTATATAGGCTATTTTTTTATTTGAGAAAGTTTGAACAAAATGTAGTTCAAATTTTACAACTGTGTGACATAGTTTTAGAAAGTATATATGAGATTCAAGAATTTATGACTAGTGTTTGATAAAACTTTCTCAAATGGGAAAATAAGCTATGTAACAATTGTAGATCTTGCTGAGATGATCAAACTTGGTATTCAGATATTTTTCATCTGAGGTCATTTATTGTCTCATTTGAGCAAGTTTGAACAAGTAAAATTTGGTCAAATGAAAAAACAATAGTTTGACTCTAGTATTATGAACTCTAAATGACTTCAAATTGAAACGTTTTGAATACCAAGTTTGTTAAACTCATCAAGATATACAATTGTTGGTTTGGTCAACTTTCCATTTGAGATAGTTTGGACGGTTCAAATTTGTGATTTTTAAATTTTGACGCCTACAAACTAGTTTTTGGAACCCTAGATTGTCTCAAATTGAAAAGTTTTGAATACCAAGTTTGTTCAGCTCATATACAATTGTTGGTTTGGTCAACTTTCCATTTGAGAAAGTTTAGATGGTTCAAATTTGTGATTTTTAAATTTCGATGTCTACAAACTAGTTTTCGAAACCCTAGATTGTCTCAAATTGAAAAGTTTTGAATACCAAGTTTGTTCATCTCATCAACATATACAATCCTTACATAGTCTATTTTTTCATTTGAGAAAGTTTGAACAAAATGTAGTTCAAATTTCATAAGTGTGTGATATAGTTTTAGAAAGTCTATATGAGATTCAAGAATATGTAACTAGTGTTTGATAAAATTTTCTCAAATAAGAAAATAAGCTATGTAACAATTGTAGATCTTGCTGAGATGATCAAACTTGGTATTCAGAGATTTTTCATCTGAGGTCATTTAGTGTCTCATTTGAGCAAGTTTGACCAAGTTCAATTTGGTCACATGAAAAAACAACACTTTGACTCTAGTATTATGAACTCTAAATGACTTCAAATTGAAAAGTTTTGAATACCAAGTTTGTTAAACTCATCAAGATCTACAATTATTGTTTTGGTCAACTTTCCATTTGAGAAAGTTTGGATGGTTCAAATTTGTGATTTTTAAATTTCGACGCCTACAAACTAGTTTTCAGAACCCTAGATTGTCTCAAATTGAAAAGTTTTGAATACTAAGTTTGTTCAGCTCATCAAGATCTAAAATCCTTATATAGGCTATTTTTTCATTTGAGAAAGTTTGAACAAAATGTAGTTCAAATTTCACAACTGTGTGACATAGTTTTAGAAAGTCTATATGAGATTCAAGAATTTATGACTAGTGTTTGATAAAACTTTCTCAAATGGGAAAATAAGCTATATAACAATTGTAGATCTTGCTGAGATGATCAAATTTGGTATTCAGATATTTTTCATCTGAGGTCATTTATTGTCTCATTTGAGCAAGTTTGACCAAGTAAAATTTGGTCAAATGAAAAAACAATAGTTTGACTCTAGTATTATGAACTCTAAATGACTTCAAATTGAAACATTTTGAATACCAAATTTGTTAAACTCATCAAGATATACAATTGTTGGTTTGGTCAACTTTCCATTTGAGATAGTTTGGACGGTTCAAATTTGTGATTTTTAAATTTTGACGCCTATAAACTAGTTTTCAGAACCATAGATTGTCTCAAATTGAAAAGTTTTGAATACCAAGTTTGTTCATCTCATCAACATATACAATCCTTACATAGTCTATTTTTTCATTTGAGAAAGTTTGAACAAAATGTAGTTCAAATTTCACAAGTGTGTGATATAGTTTTAGAAAGTCTATATGAGATTCAAGAATATGTAACTAGTGTTTGATAAAATTTTCTCAAATAAGAAAATAAGCTATGTAACAATTGTAGATCTTGCTGAGATGATCAAACTTGGTATTCAGAGATTTTTCATCTGAGGTCATTTAGTGTCTCATTTGAGCAAGTTTGACCAAGTTCAATTTGGTCACATGAAAAAACAACACTTTGACTCTAGTATTATGAACTCTAAATGACTTCAAATTGAAAAGTTTTGAATACCAAGTTTGTTAAACTCATCAAGATCTACAATTATTGTTTTGGTCAACTTTCCATTTGAGAAAGTTTGGATGGTTCAAATTTGTGATTTTTAAATTTCAACGCCTACAAACTAGTTTTCAGAACCCTAGATTGTCTCAAATTGAAAAGTTTTGAATACTAAGTTTGTTCAGCTCATCAAGATCTAAAATCCTTATATAGGCTATTTTTTCATTTGAGAAAGTTTGAACAAAATGTAGTTCAAATTTCACAACTGTGTGACATAGTTTTAGAAAGTCTATATGAGATTCAAGAATTTGTGACTAGTGTTTGATAAAACTTTCTCAAATGAAAAAATGAGCTATGTAACAATTGTAGATCTTGCTGAGATGATCAAACTTGGTATTCAGATATTTTTCATCTGAGATCATTTATTGTCTCATTTGAGCAAGTTTGACCATGTAAAATTTGATCAAATGAAAAACAATAGTTTGACTCTAGTATTATGAACTCTAAATGACTTCAAATTGAAACGTTTTGAATACCAAGTTTGTTAAACTCATCAAGATATACAATTGTTGGTTTGGTCAACTTTCCATTTGAGATAGTTTGGATAGTTCAAATTTGTGATTTTTAAATTTTGACGCCTATAAACTAGTTTTCAGAACCATAGATTGTCTCAAATTGAAAAGTTTTGAATACCAAGTTTGTTCAACTCATCAAGATATACAATTGTTGTTTTGGTCAACTTTCCATTTTAGAAAGTTTAGATGGTTCAAATTTGTGATTTTTAAATTTCGATGCCTACAAACTAGTTTTCGAAACCCTAGATTGTCTCAAATTGAAAAGTTTTGAATACCAAGTTTATTCAGCTCATCAAGATATACAATCCTTATATAGGCCATTTTTTTATTTGAGAAAGTTTGAATAAAATGTAGTTCAAATTTCATAAGTGTGTGATTGTCTCAAATTGAAAAATTTTGAATACTAAGTTTGTTCAGCTCATCAAGATCTACAATCCTTATATAGGCTATTTTTTCATTTGAGAAAGTTTGAACAAAATGTAGTTCAAATTTCACAACTGTGTGACATAGTTTTAGAAAGTCTATATGAGATTCAAGAATTTATGACTAGTGTTTGATAAAACTTTCTCAAATAGGAAAATAAGCTATGTAACAATTGTAGATCTTGCTGAGATGATCAAACTTGGTATTCAGATATTTTTCATCTGAGGTCATTTATTGTCTCATTTGAGCAAGTTTGAACAAGTAAAATTTGGTTAAATGAAAAAACAATAGTTTGACTCTAGTATTATGAACTCTAAATGACTTCAAATTGAAACGTTTTGAATACCAATTTTGTTAAACTCATCAAGATATACAATTGTTGGTTTGGTCAACTTTCCATTTGAGATAGTTTGGACGGTTCAAATTTGTGATTTTTAAATTTTGACGCCTACAAACTAGTTTTCGGAACCCTAGATTGTCTCAAATTGAAAAGTTTTGAATACCAAGTTTGTTCAGCTCATCAAGATATACAATTGTTGGTTTGGTCAACTTTCCATTTGAGAAAGTTTAGATAGTTCAAATTTGTGATTTTTAAATTTCGATGTCTACAAACTAGTTTTCGGAACCCTAGATTGTCTCAAATTGAAAAGTTTTGAATACCAAGTTTGTTCATCTCATCAACATATACAATCCTTACATAGGCCATTTTTTCATTTGAGAAAGTTTGAACGAAATGTAGTTCAAATTTCACAAGTGTGTGATATAGTTTTAGAAAGTCTATATGAGATTCAAGAATATGTAACTAGTGTTTGATAAAATTTTCTCAAATAAGAAAATGAGCTATGTAACAATTGTAGATCTTGCTGAGATGATCAAACTTGGTATTCAGAGATTTTTCATCTGAGGTCATTTAGTGTCTCATTTGAGCAAGTTTGACCAAGTCCAATTTGGTCAAATGAAAAAACAACACTTTGACTCCAGTATTATGAACTCTAAATGACTTCAAATTGAAAAGTTTTGAATACCAAGTTTGTTAAACTCATCAAGATCTACAATTATTGTTTTGGTCAACTTTCCATTTGAGAAAGTTTGGACGGTTCAAATTTGTGATTTTTAAATTTCGACGCCTACAAACTAGTTTTCAGAACCCTAGATTGTCTCAAATTGAAAAGTCTTGAATACTAAGTTTGTTCAGCTCATCAAGATCTAAAATCCTTATATAGGCTATTTTTTCATTTGAAAAAGTTTGAACAAAATGTAGTTTAAATTTCACAACTGTGTGACATAGTTTTAGAAAGTCTATATGAGATTCAAGAATTTGTGACTAGTGTTTGATAAAACTTTCTCAAATGGGAAAATGAGCTATGTAACAATTATAGATCTTGCTGAGATGATCAAACTTGGTATTCAGATATTTTTCATCTGAGGTCATTTATTGTCTCATTTGAGCAAGTTTGACCAAGTAAAATTTGGTCAAATGAAAAAACAATAGTTTGACTCTAGTATTATGAACTCTAAATGACTTCAAATTCAAATGTTTTGAATACCAAGTTTGTTAAACTCATCAAGATATACAATTGTTGGTTTGGTGAACTTTTCATTTGAGATAGTTTGGACGGTTCAAATTTGTGATTTTTAAATTTTGACGCCTACAAACTAGTTTTCGGAACCCTAGATTGTCTCAAACTGAAATGTTTTGAATACCAAGTTTGTTCATCTCATCAAGATATACAATTGTTGTTTTGGTCAACTTTCCATTTTAGAAAGTTTATATGGTTCAAATTTATGATTTTTAAATTTCGATGCCTACAAACTAGTTTACGGAACCCTAGATTGTCTCAAATTGAAAAGTTTTGAATACGATGTTTATTCAGCTCATCAAGATATACATTCCTTATATAGGCTATTTTTTCATTTGAGAAAGTTTGAATAAAATGTAGTTCAAATTTTACAAGTGTGTGATTGTCTCAAATTGAAAAGTTTTGAATACTAAGTTTGTTCAGCTCATCAAGATCTACAATCCTTATATAGGCTATTTTTTTATTTGAGAAAGTTTGAACAAAATGTAGTTCAAATTTCACAACTGTGTGACATAGTTTTAGAAAGTCTATATGAGATTCAAGAATTTATGACTAGTGTTTGATAAAACTTTCTCAAATGGGAAAATAAGCTATGTAACAATTGTAGATCTTGCTGAGATGATCAAACTTGGTATTCAGATATTTTTCATCTGAGGTCATTTATTGTCTCATTTGAGCAAGTTTGAACAAGTAAAATTTGGTCAAATGAAAAAACAATAGTTTGACTCTAGTATTATGAACTCTAAATGACTTTAAATTGAAACGTTTTGAATACCAATTTTGTTAAACTCATCAAGATATACAATTGTTGGTTTGGTCAACTTTCCATTTGAGATAGTTTGGACGGTTCAAATTTGTGATTTTTAAATTTTGACGCCTACAAACTAGTTTTTGGAACCCTAGATTGTCTCAAATTGAAAAGTTTTGAATACCAAGTTTGTTCAGCTCATCAAGATATACAATTGTTGGTTTGGTCAACTTTCCATTTGAGAAAGTTTAGATAGTTCAAATTTGTGATTTTTAAATTTCGATGTCTATAAACTAGTTTTCGGAACCCTAGATTGTCTCAAATTGAAAAGTTTTGAATACCAAGTTTGTTCATCTCATCAACATATACAATCCTTACATAGGCCATTTTTTCATTTGAGAAAGTTTGAACGAAATGTAGTTCAAATTTCACAAGTGTGTGATATAGTTTTAGAAAGTCTATATGAGATTCAAGAATATGTAACAAGTGTTTGATAAAATTTTCTCAAATAAGAAAATGAGCTATGTAACAATTGTAGATCTTGCTGAGATGATCAAACTTGGTATTCAGAGATTTTTCATCTGAGGTCATTTAGTGTCTCATTTGAGCAAGTTTGACCAAGTCCAATTTGGTCACATGAAAAAACAACACTTTGACTCTAGTATTATGAACTCTAAATGACTTCAAATTGAAAAGTTTTGAATACCAAGTTTGTTAAACTCATCAAGATCTACAATTATTGTTTTGGTCAACTTTCCATTTGAGAAAGTTTGGATGGTTAAAATTTGTAATTTTTAAATTTCGACGCCTACAAACTAGTTTTCAGAACCCTAGATTGTCTCAAATTGAAAAGTCTTGAATACTAAGTTTGTTCAGCTCATCAAGATCTAAAATCCTTATATAGGCTATTTTTTCATTTGAAAAAGTTTGAACAAAATATAGTTCAAATTTCACAACTGTGTGACATAGTTTTAGAAAGTCTATATGAGATTCAAGAATTTGTGACTAGTGTTTGATAAAACTTTCTCAAATGGGAAAATGAGCTATGTAACAATTGTAGATCTTGCTGAGATGATCAAACTTGGTATTCAGATATTTTTCATCTGAGGTCATTTATTGTCTTATTTGAGCAAGTTTGACCAAGTAAAATTTGGTCAAATGAAAAAACAATAGTTTGACTCTAGTATTATGAACTCTAAATGACTTCAAAGTGAAACGTTTTGAATACCAAGTTTGTTAAACTCATCAAGATATACAATTGTTGGTTTGGTCAACTTTCCATTTGAGATAGTTTGGACGGTTCAAATTTGTGATTTTTAAATTTTGACGCCTATAAACTAGTTTTCAGAACCATAGATTATCTCAAATTGAAAAGTTTTGAATACCAAGTTTGTTCAACTCATCAAGATATATAATTGTTGTTTTGGTCAACTTTCCATTTTAGAAAGTTTAGATGGTTCAAATTTGTGATTTTTAAATTTCGATGCCTACAAACTAGTTTTCGAAACCCTAGATTGTCTCAAATTGAAAAGTTTTGAATACCAAGTTTATTCAGCTCATCAAGATATACAATCCTTATATAGGCCATTTTTTCATTTGAGAAAGTTTGAATAAAATGTAGTTCAAATTTCATAAGTGTGTGATTGTCTCAAATTGAAAAATTTTGAATACTAAGTTTGTTCAGCTCATCAAGATCTACAATCCTTATATAGGCAATTTTTCATTTGAGAAAGTTTGAACAAAATGTAGTTCAAATTTCACAACTGTGTGACATAGTTTTAGAAAGTCTATATGAGATTCAAGAATTTATGACTAGTGTTTGATAAAACTTTCTCAAATGGGAAAATAAGCTATGTAACAATTGTAGATCTTGCTGAGATGATCAAACTTGGTATTCAGATATTTTTCATCTGAGGTCATTTATTGTCTCATTTGAGCAAGTTTGAACAAGTAAAATTTGGTCAAATGAAAAAACAATAGTTTGACTCTAGTATTATGAACTCTAAATGACTTCAAATTGAAACGTTTTGAATACCAAGTTTGTTAAACTCATCAAGATATACAATTGTTGGTTTGGTCAACTTTCCATTTGAGATAGTTTGGACGGTTTAAATTTGTGATTTTTAAATTTTGACGCCTACAAACTAGTTTTTGGAACCCTAGATTGTCTCAAATTGAAAAGTTTTGAATACCAAGTTTGTTCAGCTCATCAAGAAATACAATTGTTGGTTTGGTCAATTGAATACCAAGTTTGTTCATCTCATCAACATATACAATCCTTACATAGGCCATTTTTTCATTTGAGAAAGTTTGAACGAAATGTAGTTCAAATTTCACAAGTGTGTGATATAGTTTTAGAAAGTCTATATGAGATTCAAGAATATGTAACTAGTGTTTGATAAAATTTTCTCAAATAAGAAAATGAGCTATGTAACAATTGTAGATCTTGCTGAGATGATCACACTTGGTATTCAGAGATTTTTCATCTGAGGTCATTTAGTGTCTCATTTGAGCAAGTTTGACCAAGTCCAATTTGGTCACATGAAAAAATAACACTTTGACTCTAGTATTATGAACTCTAAATGACTTCAAATTGAAAAGTTTTGAATACCAAGTTTGTTAAACTCATCAAGATCTACAATTATTGTTCTGGTCAACTTTCCATTTAAGAAAGTTTGGACGGTTCAAATTTGTGATTTTTAAATTTCGACGCCTACAAACTAGTTTTCAGAACCCTGGATTGTCTCAAATTGAAAAGTTTTGAATACTAAGTTTGTTCAGCTCATCAAGATCTAAAATCCTTATATAGGCTATTTTTTCATTTGAGAAAGTTTGAACAAAATGTAGTTCAAATTTCACAACTGTGTGACATAGTTTTAGAAAGTCTATATGAGATTCAAGAATTTGTGACTAGTGTTTGATAAAACTTTTTCAAATGAGAAAATGAGCTATGTAACAATTGAAGATCTTGCTGAGATGATCAAACTTGGTATTCAGATATTTTTCATCTGAGGTCATTTATTGTCTCATTTGAGCAAGTTTGACCAAGTAAAATTTGGTCAAATGAAAAAACAACAGTTTGACTCTAGTATTATGAACTCTAAATGACTTCAAATTGAAACGTTTTGAATACCAAGTTTGTTAAACTCATCAAGATATACAATTGTTGGTTTGGTCAACTTTCCATTTGAGATAGTTTGGACGGTTCAAATTTGTGATTTTTAAATTTTGACACCTATAAACTAGTTTTTAGAACCATAGATTGTCTCAAATTGAAAAGTTTTGAATACCAAGTTTGTTCAACTCATCAAGATATACAATTGTTGTTTTGGTCAACTTTCCATTTTAGAAAGTTTAGATGGTTCAAATTTGTGATTTTTAAATTTCGATGCCTACAAACTAGTTTTCGAAACCCTAGATTGTCTCAAATTGAAAAGTTTTGAATACCAAGTTTATTCAGCTCTTCAAGATATACAATCCTTATATAGGCCATTTTTTTATTTGAGAAAGTTTGAATAAAATGTAGTTCAAATTTCATAAGTGTGTGATTGTCTCAAATTGAAAAATTTTGAATACTAAGTTTGTTCAGCTCATCAAGATCTACAATCCTTATATAGGCTATTTTTTCATTTGAGAAAGTTTGAACAAAATGTAGTTCAAATTTCACAACTGTGTGACATAGTTTTAGAAAGTCTATATGAGATTCAAGAATTTATGACTAGTGTTTGATAAAACTTTCTCAAATGGGAAAATAAGCTATGTAACAATTGTAGATCTTGCTGAGATGATCAAACTTGGTATTCAGATATTTTTCATCTGAGGTCATTTATTGTCTCATTTGAGCAAGTTTGAACAAGTAAAATTTGGTCAAATGAAAAAACAATAGTTTGACTCTAGTATTATGAACTCTAAATGACTTCAAATTGAAACGTTTTGAATACCAATTTTGTTAAACTCATCAAGATATACAATTGTTGGTTTGGTCAACTTTCCATTTGAGATAGTTTGGACGGTTCAAATTTGTGATTTTTAAATTTTGATGCCTACAAACTAGTTTTCGGAACCCTAGATTGTTTCAAATTGAAAAGTTTTGAATACCAAGTTTGTTCAGCTCATCAAGATATACAATTGTTGGTTTGGTCAACTTTCCATTTGAGAAAGTTTAGATAGTTCAAATTTGTGATTTTTAAATTTCGATGTCTACAAACTAGTTTTCGGAACCCTAGATTGTCTCAAATTGAAAAGTTTTGAATACCAAGTTTGTTCATCTCATCAACATATACAATCCTTACATAGGCCATTTTTTCATTTGAGAAAGTTTGAACGAAATGTAGTTCAAATTTCATAAGTGTGTGATATAGTTTTAGAAAGTCTATATGAGATTCAAGAATATGTAACTAGTGTTTGATAAAATTTTCTCAAATAAGAAAATGAGCTATGTAACAATTGTAGATCTTGCTGAGATGATCAAACTTGGTATTCAGAGATTTTTCATCTGAGGTCATTTAGTGTCTCATTTGAGCAAGTTTGACCAAGTCCAATTTGGTCAAATGAAAAAACAACACTTTGACTCTAGTATTATGAACTCTAAATGACTTCAAATTGAAAAGTTTTGAATACCAAGTTTGTTAAACTCATCAAGATCTACAATTATTGTTTTGGTCAACTTTCCATTTGAGAAAGTTTGGACAGTTCAAATTTGTGATTTTTAAATTTCGACGCCTACAAACTAGTTTTCAGAACCCTAGATTGTCTCAAATTGAAAAGTTTTGAATACTAAGTTTGTTCAGCTCATCAAGATCTAAAATCCTTATCTAGGCTATTTTTTAATTTGAGAAAGTTTGAACAAAATATAGTTCAAATTTCACAACTGTGTGACATAGTTTTAGAAAGTCTATATGAGATTCAAGAATTTGTGACTAGTGTTTGATAAAACTTTCTCAAATGAGAAAATGAGCTAATTGTAGATCTTGCTGAGATGATCAAACTTGGTATTCAGATATTTTTCATCTGAGGTCATTTATTGTCTCATTTGAGCAAGTTTGACCAAGTAAAATTTGGTCAAATAAAAAAACAATAGTTTGACTCTAGTATTATGAACTCTAAATGACTTCAAATTGAAATGTTTTGAATACCAAGTTTGTTAAACTCATCAAGATATACAATTGTTGGTTTGGTCAACTTTCCATTTGAGATAGTTTGGACGGTTCAAATTTATGATTTTTAAATTTTGACGCCTATAAACTAGTTTTCAGAACCATAGATTGTCTCAAATTGAAAAGTTTTGAATACCAAGTTTGTTCAACTCATCAAGATATACAATTGTTGTTTTGGTCAACTTTGCATTTTAGAAAGTTTAGATGGTTCAAAGTTGTGATTTTTAAATTTCGATGCCTACAAACTAGTTTTCGAAACCCTAGATTGTCTCAAATTGAAAAGTTTTGAATACCAAGTTTATTCAGCTCATCAAGATATACAATCCTTATATAGGCCATTTTTTTTATTTGAGAAAGTTTGAATAAAATGTAGTTCAAATTTCATAAGTGTGTGATTGTCTCAAATTGAAAAATTTTGAATACTAAATTTGTTCAGCTCATCAAGATCTACAATCCTTATATAGGCTATTTTTTCATTTGAGAAAGTTTGAACAAAATGTAGTTCAAATTTCACAACTGCGTGACATAGTTTTAGAAAGTCTATATGAGATTCAAGAATTTATGACTAGTGTTTGATAAAACTTTCTCAAATGAGAAAATAAGCTATGTAACAATTGTAGATCTTGCTGAGATGATCAAACTTGGTATTCAGATATTTTTCATCTGAGGTCATTTATTGTCTCATTTGAGCAAGTTTGAACAAGTAAAATTTGGTCAAATGAAAAAACAATAGTTTGACTCTAGTATTATGAACTCTAAATGACTTCAAATTGAAACGTTTTGAATACCAATTTTGTTAAACTCATCAAGATATACAATTGTTGGTTTGGTCAACTTTCCATTTGAGATAGTTTGGACGGTTCAAATTTGTGATTTTTAAATTTTGATGCTTACAAACTAGTTTTCGGAACCCTAGATTGTCTCAAATTGAAAAGTTTTGAATACCAAGTTTGTTCATCTCATCAACATATACAATCCTTACATAATCCATTTTTTCATTTGAGAAAGTTTGAACAAAATATAGTTCAAATTTCACAAGTGTGTGATATAGTTTTAGAAAGTCTATATGAGATTCAAGAATATGTAACTAGTGTTTGATAAAATTTTCTCAAATAAGAAAATAAGCTATGTAACAATTGTAGATCTTGCTGAGATGATCAAACTTGGTATTCAGAGATTTTTCATCTGAGGTCATTTAGTGTCTCATTTGAGCAAGTTTGACCAAGTCCAATTTGGTCACATAAAAAAACAACACTTTGACTCTAGTATTATGAACTCTAAATGACTTCAAATTAAAACGTTTTGAATACCAAGTTTGTTAAACTCATTAAGATATACAATTGTTGGTTTGGTCAACTTTTCATTTGAGATAGTTTGGACAGTTCAAATTTGTGATTTTTAAATTTTGACGCCTACAAACTAGTTTTTGGAACCCTAGATTGTCTCAAATTAAAAAGTTTTGAATACCAAGTTTGTTTAGCTCATCAAGATATACAATTGTTGGTTTGGTCAACTTTCCATTTGAGAAAGTTTAGATGGTTCAAATTTGTGATTTTTAAATTTCGATGTCTACAAACTAGTTTTCGGAACCATAGATTGTCTCAAATTGAAAAGTTTTGAATACCAAGTTTGTTCATCTCATCAACATATACAATCCTTACATAGTCCATTTTTTCATTTGAGAAAGTTTGAACAAAATATAGTTCAAATTTCACAAGTGTGTGATATAGTTTTAGAAAGTCTATATGAGATTCAAGAATATGTAACTAGTGTTTGATAAAATTTTCTCAAATAAGAAAATAAGCTATGTAACAATGTCGATCTTTGCTGAGATGATCAAACTTGTATTTAGATATTTTGCATCTGAGGTCATTTATTGTATCATTTGAGCAAGTTTGACCAGTAAATTTGGTCAAATGAAAAAACAATAGTTTGGCTCTAGTTTATGAACTCTAAATGACTTCAAATTGAAACATTTTGACATACCAAGTTTGTTAAACTCATCAAAGTCTACAATGGTTGTTTTGGTCAACTTTGGCATTTGAGATAGTTTGAGAACGGTTTCAATTTTGGTGATTTTTAAATTTCTACTCATACAAACTAGTTTTCAGAACCCTAAGATTGTCTCAATTAAAAGTTTTGAATACTAAGTTGTTCAGCTCATAAGATCTACAATTGTTGTTTTGGTCAACTTTCCATTTGAGAAAGTTTGGACTGGTTCAAATTTGTGATTTTTAAATTTTCGATGCCTACAAACTAGTTTTCAGGAACCCTAGATTGTCTCAAATTGAAAAGTTTTGAATACCTAAGTTTGTTCAGCTCATCAAGATCTATACAATCCTTATATAGGCTATTTTTTTCATTTGAGAAAGTTTGAACAAAATATAGTTCAAATTTCACAACTGTGTGACATAGTTTTAGAAAGTCTATATGAGATTCAAGAATTTATGACTAGTGTTTGATAAAACTTTCTCAAATGGGAAAATGAGCTATGTAACAATTGTAGATCTTGCTGAGATGATCAAACTTGGTATTCAGATATTTTTCATCTGAGGTCATTTATTGTCTCATTTGAGCAAGTTTGACCAAGTAAAATTTGGTCAAATGAAAAAACAATAGTTTGGCTCTAGTATTATGAACTCTAAATGACTTTAAATTGAAACCTTTTGAATACCAAGTTTGTTAAACTCATCAAGATATACAATTGTTGGTTTGGTCAACTTTCCATTTGAGATAGTTTGGACGGTTCAAATTTGTGATTTTTAAATTTTGACGCCTACAAACTAGTTTTCGGAACCCTAGATTGTCTCAAATTGAAAAGTTTTGAATACCAAGTTTGTTCAGCTCATCAAGATATACAATTGTTGTTTTGGTCAACTTTCCATTTTAGAAAGTTTAGATGGTTCAAATTTGTTATTTTTAAATTTCGATGCCTACAAATTAGTTTTCGGAACCCTAGATTGTCTCAAATTGAAAAGTTTTGAATACCAAGTTTGTTCAGCTCATCAAGATATACAATCCTTATGTAGGCCATTTTTTCATTTAAGAAAGTTTGAAAAAAATGTAGTTCAAATTTCACAAGTATATGATATAGTTTTAGAAAGTATATGAGATTCAAGAATTTGTAACTAGTGTTTGATAAAAATTTTCTCAAATGGGAAAATAAGCTATGTAACAATTGTAGATCTTGCTGAGATGATCAAACTTTGTATTCAGAGATTTTTCATCTGAGGTCATTTATTGTCTCATTTGAGCAAGTTTGACCAAGTCAAATTTGGTCAAATAAAAAAACAATAGTTTGACTCTAATATTATGAACTCTAAATGACTTCCAATTGAAACATTTTGAATACCACGTTTGTTAAACTCATCAAGATCTACAATTTTTGTTTTGGTCAACTTTCCATTTGAGATAGTTTGGACGGTTCAATTTTGTGATTTTTAAATTTCTACGCATACAAACTAGTTTTTGGAACCCTTGATTGTCTTAAATTGAAAAGTTTTGAATACCAAGTTTGTTCATCTCATCAAGATATACAATTTTTGTTTTCGTAAACTTTCCATTTGAGAAAGTTTAGATGGTTCAAATTTGTGATTTTTCAATTTCGATGTCTAGAAACTAGTTTTTGGAACACTAGATTGTCTCAAATTGAAAAGTTTTGAATACCAAGTTTGTTCATCTCATCAAGATATACAATCCTAATATAGGCCATTTTTCATTTGAGAAAGTTTGAATAAAATGTAGTTCAAATTTCACAAGTGTGTGATATAGTTTTAGAAAGTCTATATGAGATTCAAGAATTTGTGACTAGTGTTTGATAAAATTTTCTCAAATAGGAAAATGAGCTATGTAACAATTGTAGATCTTGCTGAGATGATCAAACTTGGTATTCAGAGATTTTTCATCTGAGGTCATTTAGTGTCTCATTTGAGCAAGTTTGACCAAGTCCAATTTGGTCAAAAGAAAAAACAACACTTTGACTCTAGTATTATGAACTCTAAATGACTTCAAATTGAAAAGTTTTGAATAACAAGTTTGTTAAACTCATCAAGATCTACAATTGTTGTTTTGGTCAACTTTCCATTTGAGAAAGTTTGGATGGTTCAAATTTATGATTTTTAAATTTTGACGCCTCCAAACTAGTTTTCGGAACCCTAGATTGTCTCAAATTGAAAAGTTTTGAATACCAAGTTTGTTCAGCTCATCAATATCTACAATCCTTATATAGGCTATTTTTTCATTTGAGAAAGTTTGAATAAAATATAGTTCAAATTTTACAACTGTGTGACATAGTTTTAGAAAGTCTATATGAGATTCAAGAATTTGTGACTAGTGTTTGATAAAACTTTCTCAAATGGGAAAATGAGCTATGTAACAATTGTAGATCTTGCTGAGATGATCAAACTTGGTATTCAGATATTTTTCATCTGAGGTCATTTATTGTCTCATTTGAGCAAGTTTGACCAAGTAAAATTTGGTCAAATGAAAAAACAATAGTTTGACTCTAGTATTATGAACTCTAAATGACTTCAAATTGAAACGTTTTGAATACCAAGTTTGTTAAACTCATCAAGATATACAATTGTTGGTTTGGTCAACTTTCCATTTGAGATAGTTTGGATGGTTCAAATTTGTGATTTTTAAATTTTGACGCCTACAAACTAGTTTTCGGAACCCTAGATTGTCTCAAATTGAAAAGTTTTGAATACCAAGTTTGTTCAGCTCATTAAGATATACAATTGTTGTTTTGGTCAACTTTCCATTTTAGAAAGTTTAGATGGTTCAAATTTGTTATTTTTAAATTTCGATGCCTACAAATTAGTTTTCGGAACCCTAGATTGTCTCAAATTGAAAAGTTTTGAATACCAAGTTTGTTCAGCTCATCAAGATATACAATCCTTATGTAGGCCATTTTTTCATTTGAGAAAGTTTGAACAAAATGTAGTTCAAATTTCACAAGTATGTGATATAGTTTTAGAAAGTATATGAGATTCAAGAATTTGTAACTAGTGTTTGATAAAAATTTTCTCAAATGGGAAAATAAGCTATGTAACAATTGTAGATCTTGGTGAGATGATCAAACTTTGTATTCAGAGATTTTTCATCTGAGGTCATTTATTGTCTCATTTGAGCAAGTTTGACCAAGTCAAATTTGGTCAAATAAAAAAACAATAGTTTGACTCTAGTATTATGAACTCTAAATGACTTCCAATTGAAACGTTTTGAATACCACGTTTGTTAAACTCATCAAGATCTACAATTTTTGTTTTGGTCAACTTTCCATTTGAGATAGTTTGGATGGTTCAATTTTGTGATTTTTAAATTTCGACGCATACAAACTAGTTTTCGGAACCCTAGATTGTCTCAAATTGAAAAGTTTTGAATACCAAGTTTGTTCATCTCATCAAGATATACAATTTTTGTTTTGGTAAACTTTCCATTTGAGAAAGTTTAGATGGTTCAAATTTGTGATTTTTAAATTTCGATGTCTACAAACTAGTTTTCGGAACCCTAGATTGTCTCAAATTGAAAAGTTTTGAATACCAAGTTTGTTCATCTCATCAAGATATACAATCCTTATATAGGCCATTTTTTCATTTGAGAAAGTTTGAACAAAATGTAGTTCAAATTTCACAAGTGTGTGATATAGTTTTAGAAAGTCTATATGAGATTCAAGAATTTGTGACTAGTGTTTGATAAAATTTTCTCAAATAGGAAAATGAGCTATGTAACAATTGTAGATCTTGCTGAGATGATCAAACTTGGTATTCAGAGATTTTTCATCTGAGGTCATTTAGTGTCTCATTTGAGCAAGTTTGACCAAGTCCAATTTGGTCAAATGAAAAAATAACACTTTGACTCTAGTATTATGAACTCTAAATGACTTCAAATTGAAAAGTTTTGAATACCAAGTTTGTTAAACTCATCAAGATCTACAATTGTTGTTTTGGTCAACTTTCCATTTGAGAAAGTTTGGGTGGTTCAAATTTGTGATTTTTAAATTTTGACGCCTACAAACTAGTTTTCGGAACCCTAGATTGTCTCAAATTGAAAAGTTTTGAATACCAAGTTTGTTCAGCTCATCAAGATCTACAATCCTTATATAGGCTATTTTTTCATTTGAGAAAGTTTAAACAAAATATAGTTCAAATTTCACAACTGTGTGACATAGTTTTAGAAAGTCTATATGAGATTCAAGAATTTATGACTAGTGTTTGATAAAACTTTCTCAAATGGGAAAATGAGCTATGTAACAATTGTAGATCTTGCTGAGATGATCAAACTTGGTATTCAGATATTTTTCATCTGAGGTCATTTATTGTCTCATTTGAGCAAGTTTGACCAAGTAAAATTTGGTCAAATGAAAAAACAATAGTTTGGCTCTAGTATTATGAACTCTAAATGACTTCAAATTGAAACGTTTTGAATACCAAGTTTGTTAAACTCATCAAGATATACAATTGTTGGTTTTGGTCAACTTTCCATTTGAGACAGTTTGGACGGTTCAATTTTGTGATTTTTAAATTTCGACGCATACAAACTAGTTTTCGGAACCCTAGATTGTCTCAAATTGAAAAGTTTTGAATACCAAGTTTGTTCATCTCATCGAGATATACAATTGTTGTTTTGGTAAACTTTCCATTTGAGAAAGTTTAGATGGTTCAAATTTGTGATTTTTCAATTTCGATGTCTACAAACTAGTTTTTGGAACCCTAGATTGTCTCAAATTAAAAAGTTTTGAATACCAAGTTTGTTCATCTCATCAAGATATACAATCCTCATATAGGCCATTTTTCATTTGAGAAAGTTTGAATAAAATGTAGTTCAAATTTCACAAGTGTGTGATATAGTTTTAGAAAGTCTATGAGATTCAAGAATTTGTGACTAGTGTTTGATAAAATTTTCTCAAATAGGAAAATGAGCTATGTAACAATTGTAGATCTTGCTGAGATGATCAAACTTGGTATTCATAGATTTTTCATCTGAGGTCATTTAGTGTCTCATTTGAGCAAGTTTGACCAAGTCCAATTTGGTCAAAAGAAAAAACAACACTTTGACTCTAGTATTATGAACTCTAAATGACTTCAAATTGAAAAGTTTTGAATACCAAGTTTGTTAAACTCATCAAGATCTACAATTGTTGTTTTGGTCAACTTTCCATTTGAGAAAGTTTGGACGGTTCAAATTTATGATTTTTAAATTTTGACGCCTACAAACTAGTTTTCGGAACCCTAGATTGTCTCAAATTGAAAAGTTTTGACTACCAAGTTTGTTCAGCTCATCAATATCTACAATCCTTATATAGGCTATTTTTTCATTTGAGAAAGTTTGAATAAAATTAGTTCAAATTTCACAACTGTGTGACATAGTTTTAGAAAGTCTATATGAGATTCAAGAATTTGTGACTAGTGTTTGATAAAACTTTCTCAAATGGGAAAATGAGCTATGTAACAATTGTAGATCTTGCTGAGATGATCAAACTTGGTATTCAGATATTTTTCATCTGAGGTCATTTATTGTCTCATTTGAGCAAGTTTGACCAAGTAAAATTTGGTCAAATGAAAAAACAATAGTTTGACTCTAGTATTATGAACTCTAAATGACTTCAAATTGAAACGTTTTGAATACCAAGTTTGTTAACTCATCAAGATATACAATTGTTGGTTTGGTCAACTTTCCATTTGAGATAGTTTGGACGGTTCAAATTTGATGATTTAAATTGTTGACGCCTACAAACTAGTTTTCGAGAAAGCCTAGGATTGTCTCAAATTGAAAAGTTTTAAATACCAAGTTTGTCAGCTCATAAGATATATAATTGTTGTTTGTCAACTTTCCATTTTAGAAAGTTTAGATGGTTCAATTGTTATTTTTAATTTCGATGCCTACAAGAATTAGTTTTCGGAACCTAGATTGTCCCAAATTGAAAAGTTTTGAATACCAAGTTGTTCAGATCATCAAGATATACAATCCTTATGCTTAGGCCATTTTTTCATTGAGAAAGTTTGAACAAAATGTAGTTTCAAATTTCACAAGTATGTCATATAGTTTAGAAAGTATATGAGATTCAAGAATTTGTAACTAGTGTTGATAAAAATTTCTAAATGGGAAAATAAGCTATGTAACAATTGTAGATCTTGGTGAGATGATCAAACTTTGTATTCAGAGATTTTTCATCTGAGGTCATTTATTGTCTCATTTGAGCAAGTTTGACCAAGTCAAATTTGGTCAAATAAAAAAACAATAGTTTGACTCTAGTATTATGAACTCTAAATGACTTCCAATTGAAACGTTTTGAATACCACGTTTGTTAAACTCATCAAGATCTACAATTTTTGTTTTGGTCAACTTCCATTTGAATTTTGGAATTCAATTTTGTGATTTTTAAATTCGAATCAAACTAGTTTAAACCTGTTGGAAAATTTGAATACAATTTTCTCTCAAAGATTACATTTGTTTTTTGTAACTTCCATTTGGAAAGCTGGTCAATTTGTGATTTTTAAATTTTGATGTCTAACAAACAGTTTTCGGAAACCCTAGATATTTGTCTCAAATTTGGGAAAAGTTTTGAATACCAAGTTTGTTGCCATCTTATCAAGATATACAATCCTTATATAGGCCATTTTTTCATTTGAGAAAGTTTGAACAAAATGTAGTTCAAATTTCACAAGTGTGTGATATAGTTTTAGAAAGTCTATATAAGATTCAAGAATTTGTGACTAGTGTTTAATAAAATTTTCTCAAATAGGAAAATGAGCTATGTAACAATTGTAGATCTTACTGAGATGATCAAACTTGGTATTCAGAGATTTTTCATCTGAGGTCATTTAATGTCTCATTTGAGCAAGTTTGACCAAGTCCAAATTGGTCAAATGAAAAAACTAACACTTTGACTCTAGTATTATGAACTCTAAATGACTTCAAATTGAAAGGTTTTGAATACCAAGTTTGTTCAACTCATCAATATCTACAATTGTTGTTTTGGTCAACTTTCCATTTGAGAAAGTTTGGGACAGTTCAAATTTGGGATTTTTAAATTTTGATGCCTATAAACTAGTTTTCGGAACCCTAGATTGTCTCAAATTGAAAAGTTTTGAATACCAAGTTTGTTCAGCTCATCAAGATCTACAATCCTTATATAGGCTATTTTTTCATTTGAGAAAGTTTGAATAAAATATAGTTCAAATTTCACAACTGTGTGACATAGTTTTAGAAAGTCTATATGAGATTCAAGAATTTGTGACTAGTGTTTGATAAAACTTTCTCAAATGGGAAAATGAGCTATGTAACAATTGTAGATCTTGCTGAGATGATCAAACTTGGTATTCAGATATTTTTCATCTGAGGTCATTTATTGTCTCATTTGAGCAAGTTTGACCAAGTAAAATTTGGTCAAATGAAAAAAACAATAGTTTGGACTCTAGTATTATGAACTCTAAATGACTTCAAATTGAAACAGTTTTGAATACCAAGTTTGTTAAACTCATCAAGATATACAATTGTTGGTTTGGTCAACTTTCCATTTGAGATAGTTTGGACGGTTCAAATTTGTGATTTTTAAATTTTGATGCCTACAAATTAGTTTTCGGAACCCTAGATTGTCTCAAATTGAAAAAGTTTTGAATACCAAGTTTGTTCAGCTCATCAAGATATACAATCCTTATATAGGCCATTTTTCATTTGAGAAAGTTTGAACAAAATGTAGTTCAAATTTCACAAGTATTTGATATAGTTTTAGATAGTATATGAGATTCAAGAATTTGTAACTAGTGTTTGATAAAAATTTTCTCAAATGGGAAAATAAGCTATGTAACAATTGTAGATCTTGCTGAGATCATTAAACTTTGTATTCAGAGATTTTTCATCTGAGGTCATTTATTGTCTCATTTGAGCAAGTTTGACCAAGTCAAATTTGGTCAAATAAAAAAACAATAGTTTGACTCTAGTATTATGAACTCTAAATGACTTCCAATTGAAACATTTTGAATACCACGTTTGTTAAACTCATCTTGTAGATCTTGCTGAGATGATCAAACTTGGTATTCAGAGATTTTTCATCTGAGGTCATTTAGTGTCTCATTTGAGCAAGTTTGACCAAGTCCAATTTGGTCAAATGAAAAAACAACACTTTGACTCTAGTATTATGAACTCTAAATGACTTCAAATTGAAAAGTTTTGAATACCAAGTCTGTTAAACTCATCAAGATCTACAATTGTTGTTTTGGTCAACTTTCCATTTGAGAAAGTTTGGACGGTTCAAATTTGTGATTTTTAAATTTCGACGCCTACAAACTAGTTTTCAGAACCCTAGATTGTCTCAAATTGAAAAGTTTTGAATACTAAGTTTGTTCAGCTCATCAAGATCTACAATCCTTATATAGGCTATTTTTTTCATTTGAGAAAGTTTGAACAAAATATAGTTCAAATTTCACAACTGTGTGACATAGTTTTAGAAAGTCTATATGAGATTCAAGAATTTGTGACTAGTGTTTGATAAAACTTTCTCAAATGGGAAAATGAGCTATGTAACAATTGTAGATCTTGCTGAGATGATCAAACTTGGTATTCAGATATTTTTCATCTGAGGTCATTTATTGTCTCATTTGAGCAAGTTTGACCAAGTAAAATTTGGTCAAATGAAAAAACAATAGTTTGACTCTAGTATTATGAAGTCTAAATGACTTCAAATTGAAACGTTTTGAATACCAAGTTTGTTAAACTCATCAAGATATACAATTGTTGGTTTGGTCAACTTTCCATTTGAGATAGTTTGGACGGTTCAAATTTGTGATTTTTAAATTTTGACGCCTACAAACTAGTTTTCGGAACCCTAGATTGTCTCAAATTGAAAAGTTTTGAATACCAAGTTGTTCAGCTCATCAAGATATACAATTGTTGTTTTGGTCAACTTTCCATTTTAGAAAGTTTAGATGGTTCAAATTTGTGATTTTTAAATTTCGATGCCTACAAACTAGTTTTCGGAACCCTAGATTGTCTCAAATTGAAAAGTTTTGAATACCAAGTTTGTTCAGCTCATCAAGATATACAATCCTTATATATGCCATTTTTTCATTTGAGAAAGTTTGAACAAAATATAGTTCAAATTTCACAAGTATGTGATATAATTTTAGAAAGTATATGAGATTCAAGAATTTGTAACTAGTGTTTGATAAAAACTTTCTCAAATGGGAAAATAAGCTATGTAACAATTGTAGATCTTGCTGAGATGATCAAACTTTGTATTCAGAGATTTTTCATCTGAGGTCATTTATTGTCTCATTTGAGCAAGTTTGACCAAGTCAAATTTGGTCAAATAAAAAAACAATAGTTTGACTCTAGTATTATGAACTCTAAATGACTTCCAATTGAAACGTTTTGAATACCACGTTTGTTAAACTCATCAAGATCTACAATTGTTGTTTTGGTCAACTTTGCATTTGAGATAGTTTGGACGGTTCAATTTTGTGATTTTTAAATTTCGACGCATACAAACAAGTTTTCGGAACCCTAGATTGTCTCAAATTGAAAAGTTTTGAATACCAAGTTTGTTCATCTCATCGAGATATACAATTGTTGTTTTGGTAAACTTTCCATTTGAGAAAGTTTAGATGGTTCAAATTTGTGATTTTTAAATTTCGATGTCTACAAACTAGTTTTCAGAACCCTAGATTGTCTCAAATTGAAAAGTTTTGAATACCAAGTTTGTTCATCTCATCAAGATATACAATCCTTATATAGGCCATTTTTTCATTTCAGAAAGTTTGAACAAAATGTAGTTCAAATTTCACAAGTGTGTGATATAGTTTTAGAAAGTCTATATGAGATTCAAGAATTTGTGACTAGTGTTTGATAAAATTTTTCTCAAATAGGAAAATGAGCTATGTAACAATTGTAGATCTTACTGAGATGATCAAACTTGGTATTCAGAGATTTTTCATCTGAGGTCATTTATTGTCTCATTTGAGCAAGTTTGACCAAGTCCAATTTGGTCAAATAAAAAAATAACACTTTGACTCTAGTATTATGAACTCTAAATGACTTCAAATTGAAAAGTTTTGAATACCAAGTTTGTTAAACTCATCAAGATATACAATTGTTGTTTTGGTCAACGTTCCATTTGAGAAAGTTTGGATGGTTCAAATTTGTGATTTTTAAATTTTAACGCCTACAAACTTGTTTTCGGAACCCTACATTGTCTCAAATTGAAAAGTTTTGAATACTAAGTTTGTTCAGCTCATCAAGATCTACAATCCTTATATAGGCTATTTTTTCATTTAAGAAAGTTTGAATAAAATGTAGTTCAAATTTCACAACTGTGTGACATAGTTTTAGAAAGTCTATATGAGATTCAAAAATTTGTGACTAGTGTTTGATAAAACTTTCTCAAATGGGAAAATGAGCTATGTAACAATTGTAGATCTTGCTGAGATGATCAAACTTGGTATTCAGATATTTTTCATCTGAGGTCATTTATTGTCTCATTTGAGCAAGTTTGACCAAGTAAAATTCGGTCAAATGGAAAAACAATAGTTTGACTCTAGTATTATGAACTCTAAATGACTTCAAATTGAAACGTTTTGAATACCAAGTTTGTTAAACTCATCAAGATATACAATTGTTGGTTGGGTCAACTTTCCATTTGAGATAGTTTGGATGGTTCAAATTTGTGATTTTTAAATTTTGACGCCTACAAACTAGTTTTCGGAACCCTAGATTGTCTCAAATTGAAAAGTTTTGAATACTAAGTTTGTTCAGATCATCAAGATATACAATTATTGTTTTGGTCAACTTTCCATTTTAGAAAGTTTAAATGGTTCAAATTTGTGATTTTTAAATTTTGATGCTTACAAACTAGTTTTCGGAACCCTAGATTGTCTCAAATTGAAAAGTTTTGAATACCAAGTTTGTTCATCTCATTAAGATATACAATCCTTATATAGGCCATTTTTTCATTTGAGAAAGTTTGAACAAAATGTAGTTCAAATTTCACAACTGTGTGATATAGTTTTAGAAAGTCCATATGAGATTCAAGAATTTGTGACTAGTGTTTGATAAAATTTTCTCAAATACGAAAATGAGCTATGTAACAATTGTAGATCTTGCTGAGATGATCAAACTTGGTATTAAGAGATTTTTCATCTGAGGTCATTTAGTGTCTCATTTGAGCAATTTTAACCAAGTCCAATTTGGTCAAATGAAAAAACAACACTTTGACTCTAGTATTATGAACTCTAAATTACTTCAAATTAAAAAGTTTTGAATACCAAGTTTGTTAAACTCATCAAGATCTACAATTGTTGTTTTGGTCAACTTTCCATTTGAGAAAGTTTGGATGGTTCAAATTTGTGATTTTCAAATTTTGACGCCTACAAACTAGTTTTCGGAACCCTAGATTGTCTCAAATTGAAAAGTTTTGAATACCAAGTTTGTTCAGCTCATCAAGATATACAATTGTTGTTTTGGTCAACTTTCCATTTTAGAAAGTTTAGATGGTTCAAATTTGTGATTTTTAAATTTCGATGCCTACAAACTAGTTTTCGGAACCCTAGATTGTCTCAAATTGAAAAAAGTTTTCAATACCAAGTTTATTCAGCTCATCAAGATATACAATCCTTATATAGGCCATTTTTTCATTTGAGAATGTTTGTACAAAATGTAGTTCAAATTTTATAAGTGTGATATAGTTTTAGAAAGTCTGAGATTCAAGAATATGTAACTAGTGTTTGATAAAAATTTTCTCAAATGGGAAAATGAGCTATGTAACAATTATAGATCTTGCTGAGATGATCAAGCTTGGTATTCAGAGATTTTTCATCTGAGGTCATTTATTGTCTCATTTGAGCAAGTTTGACCAAGTCAAATTTGGTCAAATGAAAAAACAACACTTTGACTCTAGTATTATGAACTCTAAATGACTTCAAATTGAAACGTTTTGAATACCACGTTTGTTAAACTCATGAAGATCTACAATTGTTGTTTTGGTCAACTTTCCATTTGAGAAAGTTTGGATGGTTAAAATTTATGATTTTTAAATTTCGACGCCTACAAACTAGTTTTCAGAACCCTAGATTGTCTCAAATTGAAAAGTTTTGAATACTAAGTTTGTTCAGATCATCAAGATCTACAATCCTTATATAGGCTATTTTTTCATTTGAGAAAGTTTGAACAAAATGTAGTTCAAATTTCACAACTGTGTGACATAGTTATAGAAAATCTATATGAGATTCAAGAATTTGTGACTAGTGTTTGCTAAAACTTTCTCAAATGGGAAAATGAGCTATGTAACAATTGTAGATCTTGCTGAGATGATCAAACTTGGTATTCAGATATTTTTCATCTGAGGTCATTTATTATCTCATTTGAGCAAGTTTGACCAAATAAAATTTGGTCAAATAAAAAAACAATAGTTTCACTCTAGTATTATGAACTCTAAATGACTTCAAATTGGAACGTTTTGAATACCAAGTTTGTTAAACTCATCAATATATACAATTGTTGGTTTGGTCAACTTTCCATTTGAGATAGTTTGGACGGTTTAAATTTGTGATTTTTAAATTTTGACGCCTACAAACTAGTTTTCGGAACCCTAGATTGTCTCAAATTGAAAAGTTTTGAATACCAAGTTTGTTCAGCTCAACAAGATATACAATTGTTGTTTTGGTCCACTTTACATTTTAGAAAGTTTAGATGGTTCAAATTTGTTATTTTTAAATTTTGGTGCCTATAAATTAGTTTTCGGAACCCTAGATTGTCTCAAATTGAAAAGTTTTGAATACCAAGTTTGTTCAGCTCATCAAGATATACAATCCTTATATAGGCCATTTTTTCATTTGAGAAAGTTTGAACAAAATGTAGTTCAAATTTCACAAGTATGTAATATAGTTTTAGAAAGTATATGAGATTCAAGAATTTGTAACTAGTGTTTGATAAAAATTTTCTCAAATGGGAAAATAAGCTATGTAACAATTGTAGATCTTGCTGAGATGATCAAACTTTGTATTCAGAGATTTTTCATCTGAGGTCATTTATTGTCTCATTTGAGCAAGTTTGACCAAGTCAAATTTGGTCAAATAAAAAAACAATAGTTTGACTCTAGTATTATGAACTCTAAATGACTTCCAATTGAAACGTTTTGAATACCACGTTTGTTAAACTCATCAAGATCTACAATTTTTGTTTTGGTCAACTTTGCATTTGAGATAGTTTGGACGGTTCAATTTTGTGATTTTTAAATTTCGACGCATACAAAGTAGTTTTCGGAACCCTAGATTGTCTCAAATTGAAAAGTTTTGAATACCAAGTTTGTTCATCTCATCAAGATATACAATTGTTGTTTTGGTAAACGTTCCATTTGAGAAAGTTTAGATGGTTCAAATTTGTGATTTTTAAATTTCAATGTCTACAAACTAGTTTTCGGAACCCTAGATTGTCTCAAATTGAAAAGTTTTGAATACCAAGTTTGTTCATCTCATCAAGATATACAATCCTTATATAGGCCATTTTTTCATTTCAGAAAGTTTGAACAAAATGTAGTTCAAATTTCACAAGTGTGTGATATAGTTTTAAAAAGTCTATATGAGGTTCAAGAATTTGTGACTAGTGTTTGATAAAATTTTCTCAAATAGGAAAATGAGCTATGTAACAATTGTAGATCTTGCTGAGATGATCAAACTTGGTATTCAGAGATTTTTCATCTGAGGTCATTTAGTGTCTCATTTGAGCAAGTTTGACCAAGTCCAATTTGGTCAAATAAAAAAATAATACTTTGACTCTAGTATTATGAACTCTAAATGACTTCAAATTGAAAAGTTTTGAATACCAAGTTTGTTAAACTCATCAAGATATACAATTGTTGCTTTGGTCAACGTTCCATTTGAGAAAGTTTGGATGGTTCAAATTTGTGATTTTTAAATTTTGACGCCTACAAACTTGTTTTCGGAACCCTAGATTGTCTCAAATTGAAAAGTTTTGAATACTAAGTTTGTTCAGCTCATCAAGATCTACAATCCTTATATAGGCTATTTTTTCATTTAAGAAAGTTTGAACAAAATGTAGTTCAAATTTCACAACTGTGTGACATAGTTTTAGAAAGTCTATATGAGATTCAAAAATTTGTGACTAGTGTTTGATAAAACTTTCTCAAATGGGAAAATGAGCTATGTAACAATTGTAGATCTTGCTGAGATGATCAAACTTGGTATTCAGATATTTTTCATCTGAGGTCATTTATTGTCTCATTTGAGCAAGTTTGACCAAGTAAAATTCGGTCAAATGGAAAACAATAGTTTGACTCTAGTATTATGAACTCTAAATGACTTCAAATTGAAACGTTTTGAATACCAAGTTTGTTAAACTCATCAAGATATACAATTGTTGGTTGGGTCAACTTTCCATTTGAGATAGTTTGGATGGTTCAAATTTGTGATTTTTAAATTTTGACGCCTACAAACTAGTTTTCGGAACCCTAGATTGTCTCAAATTGAAAAGTTTTGAATACCAAGTTTGTTCAGCTCATCAAGATATACAATTGTTGTTTTGGTCAACTTTCCATTTGAGAAAGTTTGGATGGTTCAAATTTGTGATTTTTAAATTTTGACGCCTACAAACTTGTTTTCGGAACCCTAGATTGTCTCAAATTGAAAAGTTTTGAATACTAAGTTTGTTCAGCTCATCAAGATCTACAATCCTTATATAGGCTATTTTTTCATTTAAGAAAGTTTGAACAAAATGTAGTTCAAATTTCACAACTGTGTGACATAGTTTTAGAAAGTCTATATGAGATTCAAAAATTTGTGACTAGTGTTTGATAAAACTTTCTCAAATGGGAAAATGAGCTATGTAACAATTGTAGATCTTGCTGAGATGATCAAACTTGGTATTCAGATATTTTTCATCTGAGGTCATTTATTGTCTCATTTGAGCAAGTTTGACCAAGTAAAATTCGGTCAAATAGAAAAACAATAGTTTGACTCTAGTATTATGAACTCTAAATGACTTCAAATTGAAACGTTTTGAATACCAAGTTTGTTAAACTCATCAAGATATACAATTGTTGGTTGGGTCAACTTTCCATTTGAGATAGTTTGGATGGTCCAAATTTGTGATTTTTAAATTTTGACGCCTACAAACTAGTTTTCGGAACCCTAGATTGTCTCAAATTGAAAAGTTTTGAATACTAAGTTTGTTCAGATCATCAAGATATACAATTATTGTTTTGGTCAACTTTCCATTTTAGAAAGTTTAAATGGTTCAAATTTGTGATTTTTAAATTTTGATGCCTACAAACTAGTTTTCGGAACCCTAGATTGTCTCAAATTGAAAAGTTTTGAATACCAAGTTTGTTCATCTCATCAAGATATACAATCCTTATATAGGCCATTTTTTCATTTGAGAAAGTTTGAACAAAATGTAGTTCAAATTTCACAACTGTGTGATATAGTTTTAGAAAGTCTATATGAGATTCAAGAATTTGTGACTAGTGTTTGATAAAATTTTCTCAAATAGGAAAATGAGCTATGTAACAATTGTAGATCTTGCTGAGATGATCAAACTTGGTATTAAGAGATTTTTCATCTGAGGTCATTTCTCAAATTGAAAAGTTTTGAATACTAAGTTTGTTCAGCTCATCAAGATCTACAATCCTTATATAGTCTATTTTTTCATTTAACAAAGTTTGAACAAAATGTAGTTCAAATTTCACAACTGTGTGACAGTTTTATAAAGTCTATATGAGATTCAAGAATTTGTGACTAGTGTTTGATAAAACTTTCTCAAATAGGAAAATGAGCTATGTAACAATTGTAGATCTTGCTGAGATGATCAAACTTGGTATTCAGAGATTTTTCATCTGAGGTTATTTAGTGTCTCATTTGAGCAAGTTTGACCAATTCCAATTTGGTCAAATGAAAAAACAACACTTTGACTCTAGTATTATGAACTCTAAATGACTTCAAATTAAAAAGTTTTGAATACCAAGTTTGTTAAACTCATCAAGATCTACAATCGTTGTTTTGGTCAACTTTCCATTTGAGAAAGTTTGGATGGTTCAAATTTGTGATTTTTAAATTTTTACGCCTAGAAACTAGTTTTCGGAACCCTAGATTGTCTCAAATTGAAAAGTTTTGAATACTAAGTTTGTTCAGCTCATCAAGATCTACAATCCTTATATAGGCTATTTTTTCATTTAAGAAAGTTTGAACAAAATATAGTTCAAATTTCACAACTGTGTGACAGTTTTATAAAGTCTATATAAGATTCAAGAATTTGTGACTAGTGTTTGATAAAACTTTCTCAAATGGGAAAATGATCTATGTAACAATTGTAGATCTTGCTGAGATGATCAAACTTGGTATTCAAAGATTTTTCATCTGAGGTCATTTAGTGTCTCATTTGAGCAAGTTTGACCAAGTCCAATTTGGTCAAATCAAAAAACAACATTTTGACTCTTGTATTATGAACTCTAAATGACTTCAAATTGAAAGGTTTTGAATACGAAGTTTGTTAAACTCATCAAGATCTATAATTGTTGTTTTGGTCAACTTTCCATTTGAGAAAGTTTGGATGGTTCAAATTTGTGATTTTTAAATTTCGACGCCTACAAACTAGTTTTCAGAACCCTAGATTGTCTCAAATTGAAAAGTTTTGAATACTAAGTTTGTTCAGCTCATCAAGATATACAATCCTTATATAGGCTATTTTTTAATTTGAGAAAGTTTGAACAAAATGTAGATCAAATTTCACAACTGTGTGACAGTTTTAGAAAGTCTATATGAGATTCAAGAATATTTGACTAGTGTTTGATAAAACTTTCTCAAATGGGAAAATAAGCTATGTAACAATTGTAGATCTTGCTGAGATGATCAAACTTGGTATTCAGATATTTTTCATCTGAGGTCATTTATTGTCTCATTTGAGCAAGTTTGACCAAGTAAAATTTGGTCAAATGAAAAAACAATAGTTTGGCTCTAGTATTATGAACTCTAAATGACTTCAAATTGAAACGTTTTGAATACCAAGTTTGTTAAACTCATCAAGATATACAATTGTTGGTTTGGTCAACTTTCCATTTGAGATAGTTTGGACGGTTCAAATTTGTGATTTTTAAATTTTGACACCTACAAACTAGTTTTCGGAACCCTAGATTGTCTCAAATTGAAAAGTTTTGAATACCAAGTTTGTTCAGCTCATCAAGATATACAATTGTTGTTTGGGTCAACTTTCCATTTTAGAAAGTTTAGATGGTTTAAATTTATGATTTTTAAATTTCGATGCCTACAAAGTAGTTTTCGGAACTCTAGATTGTCTCAAATTGAAAAGTTTTGAATACCAAGTTTGTTCAGCTCATCAAGATATACAATCCTTATATAGGCCATTTTTTAATTTGAGAAAGTTTGAACAAAATATAGTTCAAATTTCACAAGTATGTGATATAGTTTTAGAAATTATATGAGATTCAAGAATTCGTAACTAATGTTTGATAAAAACTTTCTCAAATGGGAAAATGAGCTATGTAACAATTGTAGATCTTGCTGAGATGATCAAACTTGGTATTCAGAGATTTTTCATCTGAGGTCATTTAGTGTCTCATTTGAGCAAGTTTGACCAAGTCCAATTTGGTCAAATGAAAATATAATAGTTTGACTCTAGTATTATGAACTCTAAATGACTTACAATAGAAACGTTTTGAATACCACGTTTGTTAAACTCATCAAGATCTACAATTGTTGTTTTGGTCAACTTTCCATTTGAGAAAGTTTGGATGGTTCAAATTTGTGATTTTTAAATTTCGACGCCTACAAACTAGTTTTCAGAACCCTAGATTGTCTCAAATTGAAAAGTTTTGAATACTAAGTTTGTTCAGCTCATCAAGATCTACAATCCTTATATAGGCTATTTTTTCATTTGAGAAAGTTTGAACAAAATATAGTTTAAATTTCACAACTGTGTGACATAGTTTTAGAAAGTCTATGAGATTCAAGAATTTGTGACTAGTGTTTGATAAAACTTTCTCAAATGGGAAAATGAGCTATGTAATAATTGTAGATCTTGCTGAGATGATCAAACTTAATATTCAGATATTTTTCATCTGAGGTCATTTATTGTCTCATTTGAGTAAGTTTGACCAAGTAAAATTTGGTCAAATGAAAAAATAATAGTTTGACTCTAGTATTATGAACTCTAAATGACTTCAAATTGAAACGTTTTGAATACCAAGTTTGTTAAACTCATCAAGATATACAATTGTTGGTTTGGTCAACTTTCCATTTGAGATAGTTTGGACGGTTCAAATTTGTGATTTTTAAATTTTGACGCCTACAAACTAGTTTTCGGAACCCTAGATTGTCTCAAATTGAAAAGTTTTGAATACCAAGTTTATTCAGCTCATCAAGATATACAATCCTTCTATAGGCCATTTTTCATTTGAGAAAGTTTGAACAAAATATAGTTCAATTTCACAAGTATGTGGTATAGTTTTAGAAAGTATATGAGATTCAAGAATTTGTAACTAGTGTTTGATAAAAACTTTTTCAAATGGGAAAATGAGCTATGTAACAATTGTAGATCTTGCTGAGATGATCAAACTTGGTATTCAGAGATTTTTCATCTGAGGTCATTTATTATCTCATTTGAGCAAGTTTGACCAAGTCAAATTTGGTCAAATAAAAAAACAATAGTTTGACTCTAGTATTATGAACTCTAAATGACTTCCAATTGAAATGTTTTGAATACTATGTTTGCTAAACTCATCAAGATCTACAATTGTTGTTTTGGTCAACTTTCCATTTGAGATAGTTTGGACGGTTCAAATTTGTGATTTTTAAATTTCGACGCCTACAAACTAGTTTTCGAAACCCTAGATTATCTCAAATTGAAAAGTTTTGAATACCAAGTTTGTTCAGCTCATCAAGATATACAATTGTTGTTTTGGTCAACTTTTCATTTGAGAAAGTTTAGATGGTTCAAATTTGTGATTTTTAAATTTCGATGTCTACAAACTAGTTTTCGGAACCCTAGATTGTCTCAAATTGAAAAGTTTTGAATACCAAGTTTGTTCATCTCATCAAGATATACAATCCTTATATAGGCCATTTTTTCATTTGAGAAAGTTTGAACAAAACATAGTTTAAATTTCACAAGTGTGTGATATAGTTTTAGAAAGTCTATATGAGATTCAAGAATTTGTGACTAGTGTTTGATAAAATTTTCTCAAATAGGAAAATGTGCTATGTAACAATTGTAGATCATACTGAGATGATCAAACTTGGTATTCAGAGATTTTTCATCTGAGGTCATTTAGTGTCTCATTTGAGCAAGTTTGACCAAGTCCAATTTGCTCAAATAAAAAAATAACACTTTGACTCTAGTATTATGAACTCTAAATGACTTCAAATTGAAAAGTTTTGAATACCAAGTTTGTTAAACTCATCAAGATCTACAATTGTTGTTTTGGTCAACTTTCCATTTGAGAAAGTTTGGACGGTTCAAATTTGTGATTTTTAAATTTTGACGCCTACAAACTAGTTTTCAGAACCCTAGATTGTCTCAAATTGAAAAGTTTTGAATACTAAGTTTGTTCAGCTCATCAAGATATACAATCCTTATATAGGCTATTTTTTAATTTGAGAAAGTTTGAACAAAATGTAGTTCAAATTTTACAACTGTGTGACATAGTTTTGGAAAGTCTATATGAGATTCAAGAATATTTGACTAGTGTTTGATAAAACTTTCTCAAATGGGAAAATAAGCTATGTAACAATTGTAGATCTTGCTGAGATGATCAAACTTGGTATTCAGATATTTTTCATCTGAGATCATTTATTGTCTCATTTGAGCAAGTTTGACCAAGTAAAATTTGGTCAAATGAAAAAACAATAGTTTGGCTCTAGTATTATGAACTCTAAATGACTTCAAATTGAAACGTTTTGAATACCAAGTTTGTTAAACTCATCAAGATATACAATTGTTGGTTTGGTCAACTTTCCATTTGAGATAGTTTGGACGGTTCAAATTTGTGATTTTTAAATTTTAACGCCTACAAACTAGTTTTCGGAACCCTAGATTGTCTCAAATTGAAAAGTTTTGAATACCAAGTTTGTTCAGCTCATCAAGATATACAATTGTTGTTTGGGTCAACTTTCCATTTTAGAAAGTTTAGATGGTTTAAATTTATGATTTTTAAATTTCGATGCCTACAAACTAGTTTTCGGAACTCTAGATTGTCTCAAATTGAAAAGTTTTGAATACCAAGTTTGTTCAGCTCATCAAGATATACAATCCTTATATAGGTCATTTTTTCATTTGAGAAAGTTTGAACAAAATGTAGTTCAAATTTCACAAGTGTGTGATATAGTTTTAGAAAGTATATGAGATTCAAGAATTTGTAACTAATGTTTGATAAAAACTTTCTCAAATGGGAAAATGAGCTATGTAACAATTGTAGATCTTGCTGAGATGATCAAACTTGGTATTCAGAGATTTTTCATCTGAGGTCATTTAGTGTCTCATTTGAGCAAGTTTGACCAAGTCCAATTTGGTCAAATGAAAAAACAACACTTTGACTCTAGTATTATGAACTCTAAATGACTTCAAATTGAAAAGTTTTGAATACCAAGTTTGTTAAACTCATCAAGATCTACAATTGTTGTTTTGGTCAACTTTCCATTTGAGAAAGTTTGGATGGTTCAAATTTGTGATTTTTAAATTTTGACGCCTACAAACTAGTTTTCAGAACCCTAGATTGTCTCAAATTGAAAAGTTTTGAATACTAAGTTTGTTCAGCTCATCAAGATCTACAATCCTTATATAGGCTATTTTTTCATTTGAGAAAGTTTGAACAAAATATAGTTTAAATTTCACAACTGTGTGACATAGTTTTAGAAAGTCCATGAGATTCAAGAATTTGTGACTAGTGTTTGATAAAACTTTCTCAAATGGGAAAATAAGCTATGTAATAATTGTAGATCTTGCTGAGATGATCAAACTTGGTATTCAGATATTTTTCATCTGAGGTCATTTATTGTCTCATTTGAGCAAGTTTGACCAAGTAAAATTTGGTCAAATGAAAAAATAATAGTTTGACTCTAGTATTATGAACTCTAAATGACTTCAAATTGAAACGTTTTGAATACCAAGTTTGTTAAACTCATCAAGATATACAATTGTTGGTTTGGTCAACTTTCCATTTGAGATAGTTTGGACGATTCAAATTTGTGATTTTTAAATTTTGACGCCTACAAACTAGTTTTCGGAACCCTAGATTGTCTCAAATTGAAAAGTTTTGAATACCAAGTTTATTCAGCTCATCAAGATATACAATCCTTATATAGGCCATTTTTCATTTGAGAAAGTTTGAACAAAATGTAGTTCAATTTCACAAGTATGTGGTATAGTTTTAGAAAGTATATGAGATTCAAGAATTTATAACAAGTGTTTGATAAAAACTTTCTCAAATGGGAAAATGAGCTATGTAACAATTGTAGATCTTGCTGAGATGATCAAACTTGGTATTCAGAGATTTTTCATCTGAGGTCATTTATTATCTCATTTGAGCAAGTTTGACCAAGTCAAATTTGGTCAAATAAAAAAACAATAGTTTGACTCTAGTATTATGAACTCTAAATGACTTCCAATTGAAACGTTTTGAATACTATGTTTGCTAAACTCATCAAGATCTACAATTGTTGTTTTGGTCAACTTTCCATTTGAGATAGTTTGGACGGTTCAAATTTGTGATTTTTAAATTTCGACGCCTACAAACTAGTTTTCGAAACCCTAGATTATCTCAAATTGAAAAGTTTTGAGTACCAAGTTTGTTCAGCTCATCAAGATATACAATTGTTGTTTTGGTCAACTTTTCATTTGAGAAAGTTTAGATGGTTCAAATTTGTGATTTTTAAATTTCGATGTCTACAAACTAGTTTTCGGAACCCTAGATTGTCTCAAATTGAAAAGTTTTGAATACCAAGTTTGTTCATCTCATCAAGATATACAATCCTTATATAGGCCATTTTTTCATTTGAGAAAGTTTGAACAAAACATAGTTTAAATTTCACAAGTGTGTGATATAGTTTTAGAAAGTCTATATGAGATTCAAGAATTTGTGACTAGTGTTTGATAAAATTTTCTCAAATAGGAAAATGTGCTATGTAACAATTGTAGATCTTACTGAGATGATCAAACTTGGTATTCAGAGATTTTTCATCTGAGGTCATTTATTGTCTCATTTGAGCAAGTTTGACCAAGTCCAATTTGCTCAAATAAAAAAATAACACTTTGACTCTAGTATTATGAACTCTAAATGACTTCAAATTGAAAAGTTTTGAATACCAAGTTTGTTAAACTCATCAAGATCTACAATTATTATTTTGGTCAACGTTCCATTTGAGAAAGTTTAGATGGTTAAAATTTGTGATTTTTAAATTTCGATGTCTACAAACTAGGTTTCAGAACCCTAGATTATCTCAAATTGAAAAGTTTTGAATACCAAGTTTGTTCAGCTCATCAAGATCTACAATCCTTATATAGTCTATTTTTTCATTTAAGAAAGTTTGAACAAAATGTAGTTCAAATTTCACAACTGTGTGACAGTTTTATAAAGTCCATATGAGATTCAAGAATTTGTGACTAGTGTTTGATAAAACTTTCTCAAATGGGAAAATGAGCTATGTAACAATTGTAGATCTTGCTGAGATGATCAAACTTGGTATTCATAGATTTTTCATCTGAGGTCATTTAGTGTCTCATTTGAGCAAGTTTGACCAAGTCCAATTTGGTCAAATGAAAAAACAACACTTTGACTCTAGTATTATGAACTCTAAATGACTTCAAATTGAAAAGTTTTGAATACCAAGTTTGTTAAACTCATCAAGATCTACAATTGTTGTTTTGGTCAACTTTCCATTTGAGAAAGTTTGGATGGTTCAAATTTGTGATTTTTAAATTTTTACGCCTAGAAACTAGTTTTCGGAACCCTAGATTGTCTCAAATTGAAAAGTTTTGAATACTAAGTTTGTTCAGCTCATCAAGATCTACAATCCTTATATAGGCTATTTTTTCATTTAAGAAAGTTTGAACAAATTGTAGTTCAAATTTCACAACTGTGTGACAGTTTTATAAAGTCTATGAGATTCAAGAATTTGTGACTAGTGTTTGATAAAACTTTCTCAAATGGGAAAATGATCTATGTAACAATTGTAGATCTTGCTGAGATGATCAAACTTGGTATTCAAAGATTTTTCATCTGAGGTCATTTAGTGTCTCATTTGAGCAAGTTTGACCAAGTCCAATTTGGTCAAATCAAAAAACAACATTTTGACTCTTGTATTATGAACTCTAAATGACTTCAAATTGAAAGGTTTTGAATACGAAGTTTGTTAAAGTCATCAAGATCTACAATTGTTGTTTTGGTCAACTTTCCATTTGAGAAAGTTTGGACGGTTCAAATTTGTGATTTTTAAATTTCGACGTCTACAAACTAGTTTTCAGAACCCTAGATTGTCTCAAATTGAAAAGTTTTGAATACTAAGTTTGTTCAGCTCATCAAGATATACAATCCTTATATAGGCTATTTTTTAATTTGAGAAAGTTTGAACAAAATGTAGTTCAAATTTCACAACTGTGTGACATAGTTTTAGAAAGTCTATATGAGATTCAAGAATATTTGACTAGTGTTTGATAAAACTTTCTCAAATGGGAAAATGAGCTATGTAACAATTGTAGATCTTGCTGAGATGATCAAACTTGGTATTCAGATATTTTTCATCTGAGGTCATTTATTGTCTCATTTGAGCAAGTTTGATCAAGTAAAATTTGATCAAATGAAAAAACAATAGTTTGGCTCTAGTATTATGAACTCTAAATGACTTCAAATTGAAACGTTTTGAATACTAAGTTTGTTAAACTCATCAAGATATATAATTGTTGGTTTGGTCAACTTTCCATTTGAGATAGTTTGGACGGTTCAAATTTATGATTTTTAAATTTTGACGCCTACAAACTAGTTTTCGGAACCCTTGATTGTCTCAAATTGAAAAGTTTTGAATACCAAGTTTGTTCAGCTCATCAAGATATACAATTGTTGTTTTGGTCAACTTTCCATTTTAGAAAGTTTAGATGGTTTAAATTTCTGATTTTTAAATTTCAATGCCTACAAACTAGTTTTCGGAACCCTAGATTGTCTCAAATTGAAAAGTTTTGAATACCAAGTTTGTTTAGCTCATCAAGATATACAATCCTTATATAGGCCATTTTTTCATTTGAGAAAGTTTGAACAAAATGTAGTTCAAATTTCACAAGTGTGTGATATAATTTTAGAAAGTATATGAGATTCAAGAATTTGTGACTAGTGTTTGATAAAAATTTTCTCAAATGGGAAAATGAGCTATGTAACAATTGTAGATCTTGCTGAGATGATCAAACTTGGTATTTAGAGATTTTTCATCTGAGGTCATTTAGTGTCTCATTTGAGCAAGTTTGACCAAGTCCAATTTGGTCAAATGAAAAAACAATACTTTGACTCTAGTATTATGAACTCTAAATAACTTCAAATTGAAAAGTTTTGAATACCAAGTTTGTTAAACTCATCAAGATCTACAATTGTTGTTTTGGTCAACTTTCCATTTGACAAAGTTTGGACAGTTCAAGTTTGTGATTTTTAAATTTCGACGCCTACAAACTAGTTTTCAGAACCCTAGATTGTCTCAAATTGAAAAGTATTGAATACTAAGTTTGTTCAGCTCATCAAGATCTACAATCCTTATATGGGCTATTTTTTATTTGAGAAAGTTTGAACAAAATATAGTTTAAATTTCACAACTGTGTGACATAGTTTTAGAAAGTCTATATGAGATTCAAGAATTTGTGACTAGTGTTTGATAAAACTTTCTCAAATAGGAAAATGAGCTATGTAACAATTGTAGATCTTGCTGAGATGATCAAACTTAGTATTCAGATATTTTTCATCTGAGGTCATTTATTGTCTCATTTGAGCAAGTTTGACCAAGTAAAATTTGGTCAAATAAAAAAATAATAGTTTGACTCTAGTATTATGAACTCTAAATGACTTCAAATTGAAACGTTTTGAATACCAAGTTTGTTAAACTCATCAAGATATACAATTGTTGGTTTGGTCAACTTTCCATTTGAGATAGTTTGGACGGTTCAAATTTGTGATTTTTAAATTTTAACGCCTACAAACTAGTTTTCGGAACCCTAGATTGTCTCAAATTAAAAAGTTTTGAATACCAAGTTTGTTCAGCTCATCAAGATATACAATCCTTATATAGGCCATTTTTTCATTTGAAAAAGTTTGAACAAAATGTAGTTCAATTTCACAAGTATGTGATATAGTTTTAGAAAGTATATGAGATTCAAGAATTTGTAACTAGTGTTTGATAAAAACTTTCTCAAATGGGAAAATATGCTATGTAACAATTGTAGATCTTGCTGAGATGATCAAACTTGGTATTCAGAGATTTTTCATCTAAGGTCATTTATTATCTCATTTGAGCAAGTTTGACCAAGTCAAATTTGGTCAAATGAAAAAACAATAGTTTGACTCTAGTATTATGAACTCTAAATGACTTCCAATTGAAACATTTTGAATACCATGTTTGTTAAACTCATCAAGATATACAATTGTTGGTTTGGTCAACTTTCCATTTGAGATAGTTTGGACGGTTCAAATTTGTGATTTTTAAATTTCGATGCCTACAAACTAGTTTTCGAAACCATAGATTATCTCAAATAGAAAAGTTTTGAATACCAAGTTTGTTCAGCTCATCAAGATATACAATTGTTGTTTTGGTCAACTTTTTATTTGAGAAAGTTTAGATGGTTCAAATTTATGATTTTTAAATTTCGATGTCTACAAACTAGTTTTCGGAACCCTAGATTGTCTCAAATTGAAAAGTTTTGAATACCAAGTTTATTCATCTCATCAAGATATACAATCCTTATATAGGCCATTTTTTCATTTGAGAAAGTTTGAACAAAATGTAGTTCAAATTTCACAACTGTGTGATATAGTTTTAGAAAGTCTATATGAGATTCAAGAATTTGTGACTAGTGTTTGATACAATTTTCTCAAATAGGAAAATGAGCTATGTAACAATTGTAGATCTGACTGAGATGATCAAACTTGGTATTCAGAGATTTTTCATCTGAGGTCATTTAGTGTCTCATTTGAGCAAGTTTGACCAAGTCCAATTTGGTCAAATAAAAAAATAACACTTTGACTATAGTATTATGAACTCTAAATGACTTCAAATTGAAAAGTTTTGAATACCAAGTTTGTTAAACTCATCAAGATCTACAATTATTGTTTTGGTCAACATTCCATTTGAGAAAGTTTAGATGGTTCAAATTTGTGATTTTTAAATTTCGATGTCTACAAACTAGTTTTCAGAACCCTAGATTACCTCAAATTGAAAAGTTTTGAATACCAAGTTTGTTCAGCTCATCAAGATCTACAATCCTTATATAGTCTATTTTTTCATTTAAGAAAGTTTGAACAAAATGTAGTTCAAATTTCACAACTGTGGGACAGTTTTATAAAGTCTATATGAGATTCAAGAATTTGTGACTAGTGTTTGATAAAACTTTCTCAAATGGGAAAATGAGCTATGTAACAATTGTAGATCTTGCTGAGATGATCAAACTTGGTATTCAGAGATTTTTCATCTGAGGTCATTTAGTGTCTCATTTGAGCAAGTTTGACCAAGTCCAATTTGGTCAAATGAAAAAACAACACTTTGACTCTAGTATTATGAACTCTAAATGACTTCAAATTGAAAAGTTTTGAATACCAAGTTTGTTAAACTCTTCAAGATCTACAATTGTTGTTTTGGTCAACTTTCCATTTGAGAAAGTTTGGATGGTTCAAATTTGTGATTTTTAAATTTTTACGCCTAGAAACTAGTTTTCGGAACCCTAGATTGTCTCAAATTGAAAAGTTTTGAATACTAAGTTTGTTCAGCTCATCAAGATCTACAATCCTTATACAGGCTATTTTTTCATTTAAGAAAGTTTGAACAAAATGTAGTTCAAATTTCACAACTATGTGATAGTTTTATAAAGTCTATATGAGATTCAAGAATTTATGACTAGTGTTTGATAAAACTTTCTCAAATGGGAAAATAAGCTATGTAACAATTGTAGATCTTGCTGAGATGATCAAACTTGGTATTCAAAGATTTTTCATCTGAGGTCATTTAGTGTCTCATTTGAGCAAGTTTGACCAAGTCCAATTTGGTCAAATGAAAAAACAACATTTTGACTCTAGTATTATGAACTCTAAATGACTTCAAATTGAAAGGTTTTGTATACGAAGTTTGTTAAACTCATCAAGATCTACAATTGTTGTTTTGGTCAACTTTCCATTTGAGATAGTTTGGATGGTTCAAATTTGTGATTTTTAAATTTTGACGCCTACAAACTAGTTTTCAGAACCCTAGATTGTCTCAAATTGAAAAGTTTTGAATACTAAGTTTGTTCAGCTCATCAAGATATACAATCCTTACATAGGCTATTTTTTAATTTGAGAAAGTTTGAACAAAATGTAGTTCAAATTTCACAACTGTGTGACATAGTTTTAGAAAGTCTATATGAGATTCAAGAATATTTGACTAGTGTTTGATAAAACTTTCTCAAATGGGAAAATGAGCTATGTAACAATTGTAGATCTTGCTGAGATGATCAAACTTGGTATTCAGATATTTTTCATCTGAGGTCATTTATTGTCTCATTTGAGCAAGTTTGACCAAGTAAAATTTGGTCAAATGAAAAAACAATAGTTTGGCTCTAGTATTATGAACTCTAAATGACATCAAATTGAAACGTTTTGAATACCAAGTTTGTTAAACTCATCAAGATATACAATTGTTGGTTTGGTCAACTTTCCATTTGAGATAGTTTGGACGGTTCAAATTTGTGATTTTTAATTTTTGACACCTACAAACTAGTTTTCGGAACCCTAGATTATCTCAAATTGAAAAGTTTTGAATACCAAGTTTGTTCAGCTCATCAAGATATACAATTGTTGTTTTGGTCAACTTTCCATTTTAGAAAGTTTAGATGGTTCAAATTTATGATTTTTAAATTTCGATGTCTACAAACTAGTTTTCGAAACCCTAAATTATCTCAAATTGAAAAGTTTCAAATACCAAGTTTGTTCAGCTCATCAAGATATACAATCCTTATATAGGCCATTTTTTCATTTGAGAAAGTTTGAACAAAATGTAGTTCAAATTTCACAAGTGTGTGATATAGTTTTAGAAAGTATATGAGATTCAAGAATTTGTAACTAATGTTTGATAAAAACTTTCTCAAATGGGAAAATGAGCTATGTAACAATTGTAGATCTTGCTGAGATGATCAAACTTGGTATTAAGAGATTTTTCATCTGAGGTCATTTATTGTCTCATTTGAGCAAGTTTGACCAAGTCAAATTTGGTCAAATAAAAAAATAATAGTTTGACTCTAGTATTATGAACTCTAAATGACTTCTAATTGAAATGTTTTGAATACCACGTTTGTTAAACTCATCAAGATCTAGAATTGTTGTTTTGGTCAACTTTCCATTTGAGATAGTTTGGAGGGTTCAAATTTGTGATTTTTAAATTTTGACGCCTACAAACTAGTTTTCGGAACCCTAGATTATCTCAAATTGAAAAGTTTTGAATACCAAGTTTGTTCAGCTCATCAATATATACAATTGTTGTTTTGGTCAACTTTCAATTTGAGAAAGTTTAGATGGTTCAAATTTGTGATTTTTAAATTTTAATGCCTACAAACTAGTTTTCGGAACCCTAGATTGTCTCAAATTGAAAAGTTTTGAATACCAAGTTTGTTCATCTCATCAAGATATACAATCCTTATATAGGCCATTTTTTCATTTGAGAAAGTTTGAACAAAATGTAGTTCAAATTTCACAACTGTGTGATATAGTTTTAGAAAGTCTATATGAGATTCAAGAATTTGTGACTAGTGTTTGATAAAATTTTCTCAAATAGGAAAATGAGCTATGTAACAATTGTAGATCTGACTGAGATGATCAAACTTGGTATTCAGAGATTTTTCATCTGAGGTCATTTAGTGTCTCATTTGAGCAAGTTTGACCAAGTCCAATTTGGTCAAATAAAAAAATAACACTTTGACTATAGTATTATGAACTCTAAATGACTTCAAATTGAAAAGTTTTGAATACCAAGTTTGTTAAACTCATCAAGATCTACAATTATTGTTTTGGTCAACATTCCATTTGAGAAAGTTTAGATGGTTCAAATTTGTGATTTTTAAATTTCGATGTCTACAAACTAGTTTTCAGAACCCTAGATTACCTCAAATTGAAAAGTTTTGAATACCAAGTTTGTTCAGCTCATCAAGATCTACAATCCTTATATAGTCTATTTTTTCATTTAAGAAAGTTTGAACAAAATGTAGTTAAAATTTCACAACTGTGGGACAGTTTTATAAAGTCTATATGAGATTCAAGAATTTGTGACTAGTGTTTGATAAAACTTTCTCAAATGGGAAAATGAGCTATGTAACAATTGTAGATCTTGCTGAGATGATCAAACTTGGTATTCAGAGATTTTTCATCTGAGGTCATTTAGTGTCTCATTTGAGCAAGTTTGACCAAGTCCAATTTGGTCAAATGAAAAAACAACACTTTGACTCTAGTATTATGAACTCTAAATGACTTCAAATTGAAAAGTTTTGAATACCAAGTTTGTTAAATTCATCAAGATCTACAATTGTTGTTTTGGTCAACTTTCCATTTGAGAAAGTTTGGATGGTTCAAATTTGTGATTTTTAAATTTTGACGCCTAGAAACTAGTTTTTGGAACCCTAGATTGTCTCAAATTGAAAAGTTTTGAATACTAAGTTTGTTCAGCTCATCAAGATCTACAATCCTTATACAGGCTATTTT
>NW_027098516.1:0-40000 GCF_019320115.1 Miscanthus floridulus | reverse complement strand
TTCATTTAAGAAAGTTTGAACAAAATGTAGTTCAAATTTCACAACTGTGTGACAGTTTTATAAAGTCTATATGAGATTCAAGAATTTATGACTAGTGTTTGATAAAACTTTCTCAAATGGGAAAATGAACTATGTAATAATTGTAGATCTTGCTGAGATGATCAAACTTGGTATTCAAAGATTTTTCATCTGAGGTCATTTAGTGTCTCATTTGAGCAAGTTTGACCAAGTCCAATTTGGTCAAATGAAAAAACAATATTTTGACTCTAGTATTATGAACTCTAAATGACTTCAAATTGAAAGGTTTTGAATACGAAGTTTGTTAAACTCATCAAGATCTACAATTGTTGTTTTGGTCAACTTTCCATTTGAGATAGTTTGGATGGTTAAAATTTGTGATTTTTAAATTTTGACGCCTACAAACTAGTTTTCAGAACCCTAGATTGTCTCAAATTGAAAAGTTTTGAATACTAAGTTTGTTCAGGTCATCAAGATATACAATCCTTACATAGGCTATTTTTTAATTTGAGAAAGTTTGAACAAAATGTAGTTCAAATTTCACAACTGTGTGATATAGTTTTAGAAAGTCTATATGAGATTCAAGAATATTTGACTAGTGTTTGATAAAACTTTCTCAAATGGGAAAATGAGCTATGTAACAATTGTAGATCTTGCTGAGATGATCAAACTTGGTATTCAGATATTTTTCATCTGAGGTCATTTATTGTCTCATTTGAGCAAGTTTGACCAAGTAAAATTTGGTCAAATGAAAAAACAATAGTTTGGCTCTAGTATTATGAACTCTAAATGACATCAAATTGAAACGTTTTGAATACCAAGTTTGTTAAACTCATCAAGATATACAATTGTTGGTTTGGTCAACTTTCCATTTGAGATAGTTTGGACGGTTCAAATTTGTGATTTTTAAATTTTGACGCCTACAAACTAGTTTTCGGAACCCTAGATTATCTCAAATTGAAAAGTTTTGAATACCAAGTTTGTTCAGCTCATCAAGATATACAATTGTTGTTTTGGTCAACTTTCCATTTTAGAAAGTTTAGATGGTTCAAATTTATGATTTTTAAATTTCGATGTCTACAAACTAGTTTTCGGAACCCTAAATTATCTCAAATTGAAAAGTTTCAAATACCAAGTTTGTTCAGCTCATCAAGATATACAATCCTTATATAGGCCATTTTTTCATTTGAGAAAGTTTGAACAAAATGTAGTTCAAATTTCACAAGTGTGTGATATAGTTTTAGAAAGTATATGAGATTCAAGAATTTGTAACTAATGTTTGATAAAAACTTTCTCAAATGGGAAAATGAGCTATGTAACAATTGTAGATCTTGCTGAGATGATCAAACTTGGTATTCAGAGATTTTTCATCTGAGGTCATTTATTGTCTCATTTGAGCAAGTTTGACCAAGTCAAATTTGGTCAAATAAAAAAACAATAGTTTGACTCTAGTATTATGAACTCTAAATGACTTCTAATTGAAATGTTTTGAATACCACGTTTGTTAAACTCATCAAGATCTACAATTGTTGTTTTGGTCAACTTTCCATTTGAGATAGTTTGGAGGGTTCAAATTTGTGATTTTTAAATTTTGACGCCTACAAACTAGTTTTCGGAACCCTAGATTATCTCAAATTGAAAAGTTTTGAATACCAAGTTTGTTCAGCTCATCAATATATACAATTGTTGTTTTGGTCAACTTTCAATTTGAGAAAGTTTAGATGGTTCAAATTTGTGATTTTTAAATTTTAATGCCTACAAACTAGTTTTCGGAACCCTAGATTGTCTCAAATTGAAAAGTTTTGAATACCAAGTTTGTTCATCTCATCAAGATATACAATCCTTATATAGGCCATTTTTTCATTTGAGAAAGTTTGAATAAAATGTAGTTCAAATTTCACAACTGTGTGATATAATTTTAGAAAGTATATGAGATTCAAGAATTTGTGACTAGTGTTTGATAAAAACTTTCTCAAATGGGAAAAATGAGCTATGTAACAATTGTAGATCTTGCTGAGATGATCAAACTTGGTATTCAGATATTTTTCATCTGAGGTCATTTATTGTCTCATTTGAGCAAGTTTGACTAAGTCCAATTTGGTCAAATGAAAAAACAACACTTTGACTCTAGTATTATGAACTCTAAATGACTTCAAATTGAAAAGTTTTGAATACCAAGTTTGTTAAACTCATCAAGATCTACAATTGTTGTTTTGGTCAACTTTCCATTTGAGAAAGTTTGGATGGTTCAAATTTGTGATTTTTAAATTTCGACGCCTACAAATTAGTTTTCAGAACCCTAGATTGTCTCAAATTGAAAAGTTTTGAATACTAAGTTTGTTCAGCTCATCAAGATCTAAAATCCTTATATAGGCTATTTTTTAATTTGAGAAAGTTTGAACAAAATGTAGTTCAAATTTCACAACTGTGTGACATAGTTTTAGAAAGTCTATATGAGATTCAAAAATTTGTGACTAGTGTTTGATAAAACTTTCTCGAATGGGAAAATGAGCTATGTAACAATTGTAGATCTTGCTGAGATGATCAAACTTGGTATTCAAATATTTTTCATCTGAGGTCATTTATTGTCTCATTTGAGCAAGTTTGACCAAGTAAAATTTGGTCAAATGAAAAAACAATAGTTTGGCTCTAGTATTATGAACTCTAAATGACTTCAAATTGAAACGTTTTGAATACCAAGTTTGTTAAACTCATCAAGATATACAATTGTTGGTTTGGTCAACTTTCCATTTGAGATAGTTTGGACGGTTCAAATTTGTGATTTTTAAATTTTGACGCCTACAAACTAGTTTTCGGAACCCTAGATTGTCTCAAATTGAAAAGTTTTGAGTACCAAGTTTGTTCAGCTCATCAAGATATACAATTTTTGTTTTGGTCAACTTTCCATTTTAGAAAGTTTAGATGGTTTAAATTTATGATTTTTAAATTTTAATGCCTACAAACTAGTTTTCGGAACCCTAGATTGTCTCAAATTGAAAAGTTTTGAATACCAAGTTTGTTCAGCTCATCAAGATATACAATCCTTATATAGGCCATTTTTTCATTTGAGAAAGTTTGAACAAAATATAGTTCAAATTTCACAAGTGTGTGATATAATTTTAGAAAGTATATGAGATTCAAGAATTTGTGACTAGTGTTTGATAAAAACTTTCTCAAATGGGAAAAATGAGCTATGTAACAATTGTAGATCTTGCTGAGATGATCAAACTTGGTATTCAGATATTTTTCATCTGAGGTCATTTATTGTCTCATTTGAGCAAGTTTGACCAAGTCAAATTTGGTCAAATGAAAAAACAATAGTTTGACTCTAGTATTATGAACTCTAAATGACTTCCAATTGAAATATTTTGAATACCACGTTTGTTAAACTCATCAAGATCTATAATTGTTGTTTTGGTCAACTTTCCATTTGAGATAGTTTGGACGGTTCAAATTTGTGATTTTTAAATTTTGACGCCTACAAACTAGTTTTCGGAACCCTAGATTGTCTCAAATTGAAAAGTTTTGAATACCAAGTTTGTTCAGCTCATCAAGATATACAATTGTTGTTTTGGTCAACTTTCTATTTGAGAAAGTTTAGATGGTTTAAATTTGTGATTTTTAAATTTCGACGTCTAGAAATTAGTTTTCGGAAACCTAGATTGTCTCAAATTGAAAAGTTTTGAATATTAAGTTTGTTCAACTCATCAAGATCTACAATCCTTATATAGGCCATTTTTCATTTGAAAAAGTTGTAGAACAAAAATACTATATTTTCTTTATTTTTATAGGTTCAACAAAAATTTCCTGTCATTTTGGTAAAAAACCGAGAAAAAATTGAAACATTGACGTTACAATAATGTGATAATAAATTTCCTATCGAATAATATTAGTTTTATTAATTTTAAATTACAAATATATTTTTGCATTAACAAAATACTTAGTATTAGTAACATTTATATTCTATATTCATAAAAGAAATTAAAAACTTTAGGTTACAAAATTTTCCTATTTACAATAAATAATTAGTTAATCAATAGTATTTTTTAAAATAAATATTGTAAAGTATTGAAGTTGATATAGAATTAATTGATTAACCTAGTATTAAACAAGGAGAACAAAATCAAAATCCCAGGCCTTTCCAATTACTCTGGCGGGCTGCCAAAATTTTCAGGCCTTCAGTCCCGGCCCATGCCAGGAACCGGGACTAAAGGGAGGGCGGTAATTTCGGCCAAAAATACCTTTAGTCCTGGCTGGTAACATCAACCGGGGCTAAAGCTCCTTTAGTCCCGGCTAGTAAGCCGAGCCGGGACTAAAGGATTGGACCTTTAGTCCCAGTTCAGCTTACTAGCCGGGACTAAATGATGTTTAGTCCCGGCTGGTGTTACCAGTCGGGACTAAAGGGTCATGGCCTATATATATCGAACGGTTCCTATACTGTTCATCTTATACTTTTCGATATACACGTCGATCATCGCTGCCGCCACTGCCATCTTCGATCTCGCCTCCGTCGCCCAGCCTCGCCCGGCCGTCGAGCTCGTCTGCCACGCCGTGCCGTCGTCGTCCTCGCGTGAGGTGCTCAGCTCAGCTCAGCCTCGTGGACGGCCAGCACGCCCTGCCCGGCCCGCCATCCGCACCAGCTAGCCTTCTAGCTAGCTGCTCTCGACCATATTTTTTTACAAAGTTTCTAGTTTTTTAGATTGTTTTTGATATATATGTTAGATTAAAATGTATGTCAAATTTAATTACTAGTTTATTTAGATAGTTTTTAGATAGTTTTTTAGATAGTTTTTGATATATATGTTAGATTAAAATATATTAAAATTTAATTAGTAGTTTATTGTTAGTTTTTTAGTTAGTTTTTTAGATAGTTTTTGATATATGTTAGATTTAAATGTATTAAAATTTAATTAGTACTTTATTTAGATAGTTTATTTAGATAGTTTTTTATTATAGTTTTTGATATATTTAGTAATTATTATTCTATCTCTCTTTATATATGTGTTAGATTTAATTTTGATTTAGTAATTCTATCTATGTATATATGTTAGGTTTAATTAGATTTAGTAATTAACTCTATCTAGATATATGTGTGTTATTATATTTAATTGGATTTAGTAATTATATTCTATCTCTCTATATATATGTTAGATTTAATTTTGTTTTAGTAATTGACACATGCATATTTTATTAGTAATTCTATCTCTTTATCACATGCATATTTTATTTTAGTAATTCTATCTATATATCACTTGGATATTTTATTAGTAATTCTATCTATATCACATGCATATCTAGAGAGAGATTCTATATGTATATATATGTACTTAATTATTTTTATGTGTATATATATGTGTACTTATTTCCATGTATTGAGAGAGAGAAAATTATATCTAGAGAGACATTCTATGTGTTAACATATGCATATCTAGAGATATATACATATGCACTTATTTCTATGTGTTGAGAGAGAGAGAAAATTGTATCATTCTATGTGTATATATACATGTACTTATTTCCATGTTTTTGGATCGAAAGTGTTTTTGATTCGATTTCAAAGCCTATACCTTATTATTGTTTATCCTTATAAAATATTATGTGTTATTATATTTAATTGGATTTAGTAATTCTATATGTGTTATCACATGTACTTATGTTATGTGCCATAGTAATTCTATCTATGTGTTATCTTGAAGATATAAATAGCTGCTCCGGATGATAACTTGAATGATGACATAATAGTGGATATTATCAACGCCGGCACCAATGCGGATGTAGATGACACGAGTCAGTACTTTGCTAATTATGAGGATATCCTGAATATCCCGGTGGTTGAAGATCAACAAATTGTCGCGCAAGAAAATACTAGCGAGGTATATTTGATTATCTATCATCTCTTATAGATGTATGCGTACGTATATTTGTTGTTAATCATTGTGTTTCTACTCATGTAGCCGGTCTCTGGATCTACATCAACCACCGGCAAGAGTAGAAAAGTCTGAGGGCCAAAAAAGTCATTAGAGGGCCGTTTCATAATATCAGAATTCGACACCGACACCGACAAACCATTGGGACCACATGCTTAGACATATGTCACTCAATGTGGGTTCATTGTAAGGGATAGGATCCCATTTAGTGCTCGTGAATGGAAGCAGAAGATATCCGCTTCGAATATTAGTTTTGTATCTGATCGTGACAAGAACCTAGCTTAGAGAGATATCACTCAGCATTTCACATTACAAGCAGATGATGCTTTGAAGGAGCTAGTGAGGGATTGGACAATGAAGAAGATGGCAACATTGTTCTAGAGTTGGAAGAAGACATTGTATAAAAAGTTTATCTTGAAGAATGATACGTCGGATTTCAATGCTAAGGCATTTGTCAAGTTGGAGTCCCATTGGGATGACTTCGTACAACACAAGACATCTCAAGAGAGTGAGGAACGTGTGATGAGGAATCAACAGAATGCCCGACAAAAGCAATACCATCATCGTATGGGATTAGGTGGTTATAGGAGTGCTATTCCCAAGTGGTAGAACCTAGAAGCAGAGATTATTGCCAAGGGAATCATACCTGAAACAATAGAGAAGAACTGGCCTCAACGCGCGAAGAATTAGTTCTACGCTCATGGGGGAAGCCTAGACCCAGACACTGGCAAGCTAATTTTCGACCAAAAAATTGAGAGAGCAACACAGAGACTAGCTCGTGCTAGGGAAAAAGCTGATAGTGGTGTTTTCAAGCCCAACAGAGAGAAGGATGAATTGACATATTCCCTAGAGAATCCCAAATATGGTGGTCGAACAAGAGGCTATGGGGCGGTTCCATGGCTACAAGCATTCCTAGTAGACAAGGATACCTACAGAAGCCGCCAGAGAAAGAAGGATGAGGAGGCAGACCGAATCCGTGTATTGGAGCAATTTGTTAATGAGTCACGACAAGCATTGCTTGAATCACGTGAACGAGAAAAATCTCTTGAGGCAAGAATGCAGGAGGAGATCAAGAGGCAAGTGCAGCTAGCAATGAGTTAAATGCAATCACAATCAACGCCGGGAGTCACCATTAGCCCCGTTGGTCAGATGAAAAGCAGTTGTGCTTCTATGGAGCTACCAGTTATTCAAGATGACGCTGGGTTGCACTTCCCTATTGATGACATTACCGAGCCTCTAACAACATGTGAGCTGCACATTCCAGATGGTAATAATGCATCAATCATGGTGGCTGTCGGGGTTGTATCTCCAATAGACCGAACGAAGACACCAAGAATCCATGGGTCAGATATTCAACCTGGATATGCTAGCGTCTCGGTCGATAGAGTGCTCAAAGGTTACAGCAATGTTCCTCTTGACATTGAAGGCGGTGATGGGGAGAAGACACTAGGAGAAGTAGAGAAGACATTTATTCAATGGCGCAAACGCTTCATCATCATTCCTGGGGCGCCACCGCTTCCCCTACCTCACCCTAGGTACGAATGAAAGTGAATGAAATATTATTTTCTATTAATTTTATATTAGCTTTAAAAATAATTGACTCACAACTTGTTTTTGTAGCAGGGTCTCCCCTAGCCTAGCCCAATCATTCATTCCCCATCTCATCACAGCGTCGCGGGGGGCGAGACGACTTCATCCCCACGGTGATCTCCAACTCCTACACTGGCCCCATCGCCTCCACAATGATCTCCAACTCCTACACCAGCCCCACCGCCTCCACAACGATCTCCAATGCCTCCACACCAGTCTCCAACACCGGCCTCATCGCCTCCACGCCGGTCTCCAACACCGCCCCACCCCCTCCACAGCGGCGCACTACAGAGACGTCTAAGGTCCCGACGGCAAAGAAGACTCCGAAAAAAGAGTTATTTCTCAAGAAATACTTCCTAAAAAGACTGATGAGCAAATAGCAGCTGAAGAAGACAAAAAAGTAAAAGATTTTTTTATAGATATCGAAAAATAGAGACAAGCGAAGCTTAAGGAGAAGCCGTACTTTTACATACCACGAGATCTGCTGAGGCAGAAGGTTAAAGCTCACAAGAAAAAGATGCTTAAACTTTGTAAGCCTCTACCACTATCAGACTATGACCGCTCCTCGTGAAGTCACATGATGCAGATAAGAAAAGGAAAAGAGCATCAGGGAAGGATGTCCCACAGCTCGGACAACAGAAGCAACCAATGCAAAATCTTATTGTTGCTAATGAATATAGTTCTAACATAGAAGTCTATCGACCAGACAACTCTGGAGAAGTGTCGGTTCAAGACCTTAATGCTTTTTTTGAAGTAACTGGTTTAACCTTGGATCAATTGATGGGCAAAGCTCCAATCCAGAACCTAGAAGTTGATACCTAGAAGACTTATAAATTTGGCAAAAGTCTGTACAACCCTGCGGCTCTGAATGAATTGGGTACGCAAATATACTTGCTCAACAAGTGGTACATGTAGGCATGTGGCAGGGGTGAGGAGTGGATCTTTGTCAGATTTAGAGACCATCATTACTTCCATGGCGATGACATCTTACATATTAGTTTCGAAGAATTGCATCAACTATACCACATGGACGCTCTGGACAAATCAATCATTAGCTGCTTTTGTTTGTAAGTGATTCTTACTTTTATTTAATAAACTCACTTCCATGCGTATGTGTATATAATTATCCTCACATGTAACTTATATTTATATACAAATTCTAGATGTTAGAGCTCCAAAGAATACAAGACACCAGTGTTGGCTTCATTGATCCTTATATCATATTCAAAACCGATATTATTGTCAAAGAGCAGTGGGTATCTGAAGCACAGAAGAATACCATGAGGTTCTTCGTGAAGCAGCACGACAAGACAACAATACTTTTCCCGTACAACTTTGAGTAAGTGTTAATAATAATGTAGTCTACACATTTTATGTAATATCAATACAACTTATATGCATGTACGTGTGTGTATAAACCAATGCAGGTTTCACTGGATACTCATTGTCATTGAGTTAAACTCAAGTCGGTTAGTAATCTTGGACTCGTTGAGAAAAGAGCGGGCACTATACCAAGATATGATAGACATTATTCAAGGGTAATTTTGATCTCTCACGCACAACTATTATTGAATAGACTTTGCCATAATTTATTGACGATCGTACATTATTGGTCGCATAGGGTTTGGAAAGAGTTTATTCGGCAACACCACAAGGATTGCAAGGCACCACTTAATATAGTTGAAATACCAGTAAGTTGTACTATATATACTTCCCCACGTGTTTAATTACTATATCGTACTTCAATTTACGTGTGAGATGATGAGAATAATCTTCTTCTTGTACAGTGGTGTTTGCGGCAGCAACCAGGTAATAACTTGTGTGGATACTATGTTTGTGAATTTATCACTACACACATAAGAAGAACTCCAGAAGATGTCCTCAGAGTACGTATATATCAATTTTTTATTTATTTTTAAATGAATATATATATATATATATATGTATTAATACTTTTCCTTTTATTTCAAATGCAAGACTGAATGGTTCAAACAAAGGGTCATACAAAAAGACCATCTGAAAGCAGTTCAAGAGTCAATAGCAGGATTTCTTCTAGAAAAAGTGCTAAATCCCAATGGCGAGTTCTACTTTGATCCTAAGGAATAAATGATGTAAATTAAATGTTTATTGATATCGTTATTTTTTAGAACAAGATTATGAAAGTGTTGTATATATACATATATATATCTATAATATATATAGTTTTATACTTTATTCGAATATAATAATGCTTGAGATGAGAATTAGATGTAATTATATACGTGTGTGTATTTATATTAGCAGCATAGAATACGTACATAAAAACATATTATATATTAAACAAATATGTGTAACAGAACTGAAAACAAATTAAACAAAAAAAAGAAAAAGAAAAGGAACCTTTAGTCCCGGTTGGGGTTACCAACCGGGACTAAAGGGTGCGGCCACGTTTGCTTGGCTAGAGGGCCTTTAGTCCCGGTTGGTAACACCAACCGGGACTAAAGGTCCCTCTTTAGTCCTGGCTCGATGACCTGAGACTGAAGGTTCCACCTTTAGTCCCGGGATCGTTGTCCCGGCGCGGTAACCGGGACTAAAGGCCGTTACCGCCCGGGACTAAAGGCCATCCTGTAGTAGTGCAAGATAAACCATTGCTCGTTGCTAGGACATGGTCATCTTAAACAAACATACTTTGCTTGGAGGATTATGTAATAAACTATACTTTGGTTATTACTAAGATAAAGCACAGTTAGTAAGCATCTAAACTGAAAAATCATAAAAATGTGTTAGGTCTTTTTCAACAGTGATAATATAATGCGGTGAAATCTGGTTTCAGTTGCATGCTCTGCTACTGAACTTGTTTTTGATGTGTGACTATCTATCTACAATCTGTTGGTGCCACAGTGTTGAACATGTGCTATATGGCATTGATGCACATGGTAAACAATGTTTGTTTGTGAATTGGTTCTTGGCATATATTGTATTCCTCATATAGGTTTATTTATTTTTGGTGGGTTAAGTGGTGCTTATAACATCACATGTGATTTGAGCAATCTAATTTTGAACTTGCTGCTGTCGTGACGCTTTTTGTGATGGAGTTGTTAACTAGGGTTGGTCAATCCTTTTTCTTTATTGATGATTGCATGTAGGCAAAGAACCCGTTATGCATAAGATATCTTGTAGGACGTGGCATGCTAATGCACTCTATTTTTTTTACTAATGTAGGAGGAAATGCTGGGTCTTGATTCTTTGCTGAAGAACAATAAAATTGTTAGGAAGATGTTTGGTAGTGAAAAAGAATGATATTGGTTTTATAACAAATACGCTAGGGGGAAGGATTTAGTGTGAGAAAAAGCTATTGTGAGTGGGGCAACGGCCACAATGAGAGGACCCTTCGGAAGTTTGTTTGCAGTAGTGAAGATTTCCACGAAGAGAAGGAGCTAAAGAGGGAGATTAAGAAGCGGAAGCCGCGAAATATTACTTGTGTTGGATGCCCTGCTAAATTTGTGATTGCACAGGATCAGAATATAGGGCAGTGGTATGTGAAGGATTTCATCTATGAACACAACCATCCGATGACGGAACGAGACCTTGCTTGTCTTCTACGTTCACATAGAAGAATTAGCGATGAGCCAAAAGCTGATATTGTGGCAATGTAGATTTCTGAGATCCGCAAACAGCAAATAATCGATATTATGGAAATACAGTACGGTGGGTATGATAAGGTTGGATTTACAACAAGGGACTTGTATAATTTCTGCCATCACAATAAGGTGGAGACAGTTGCTGGTGGTGGTGCTCAAACAGTCATTAGTAACCTGATAGAATGCAGACATAGGGATCCTGATTTCTTCTTCGACTACAAGACTGATGAGAAAGGGCACCTCAAGGGACTGCTCTAGTGTGATAGTCAATGTCGGCTTGATTATGCAACATTTGGTGATGTCGTCGTATTTGATAGCACATACAAAATGAATCGGTACAACCTGCCCCTTGATCCTTTTGTTGGGGGTGAATCACCATGGCAGCATAGTTCTTTTTGCATGTGGAATTATTTCCTAGGAGACAATTGAGTCATATGTGTGGATTCTTAGCACATTTTCTGATGCCATGGTTCAGAAGCATCTGGTTTCCGTGATCACTAATGGAGACCTTGCTATGCAGAGAGCAATCAGGCTGGTGTGGCCGAATTCATTGCATAGGCTGTGCATATGGAATATTAAGCAGAACATTATGCGTAATCTTCACAATGATGGTGTGAAGGATGATTTTAGGTATTTCCTTTATGAGTATTGCTCCATAGAAGAGATTGAGAGGAAATGGCTAGAATTCTTGGATAAGCATAACGTTATAGATAAGGAGTCATGGCTGTATCAGATTTATGAGAGGAGGGAAATCTGGTGTGCTGCGTATCATGCTTATAAGTGCTACTTATGGCCGAGGAGCAACTAGCGGAGTGAGAGCCTAAACTCTAGGCTTCAGGTAAATCTAGATCATAAAATGACACTATTTGAGCTGGTAGAGCACTTTGACCACTGCCTTTCGTGGCTATGCAGTAATGAAGCGAATCTAGACTTTCAAGCATCGAATTATTTGCCATGCTTAGAACCAGATGCTTCAATTACTGAGAAAGAGGCTGCAAAATCGTTCACACCAAGAGTTTTTGCCACGGTGTAGTTCAGCATAAAAGCAGCCAAAAAGTGTTTTGCGAGAGAGATTCTAGATGGCTATGATACGATTAAGTATATTGTTGGCTGGGAGGATAAAGGAGGCGGAGAATACCATGTGTAATGTGAGATATGTGTTGATGAAGGTAATCTGAAGGGAATTTAGATAGATAACATTCAGGGATAGGAGCACATTCAGGTAAATGTAGAAAACATTCTGATAGATTTTCATTCAGATAACATTCAGGCCAATGCAGATAGCATTCAGATAGTTTTTCATTTCAGAAAAAATCAGATAGTCTCTCTCTCAGTTCACTACTTAATCATGACAATGGTGATTTTCTCCAACTTCGCATCCTGACTTGACTTGGGCACTCCTCTACCAATTTACTGTCTTTATAGGCAGCAGTCCAACAGCGGCATCCATCACTAAAACAGCAGTTAACCATATGAACTATAGAGCTAATCATGTTATAATATTGATAGGGGGAAAACAGATAGTCTCATATTCAAAATGTGAGCAACAGAGCTAAGCATATGAGCTAGAGAGCAGCAGCAACCATCACTAAAATAGCAGATAATAGTAGATGCACATACAATAGTCTCAGGTTGACACATGGCCAACGATTAACAATTTTTAGATAAGGACCATAACTAAGATTAACTATAGATAACAGAGATTAATTAAAGATGACTCATGACCAATGAATGCTTTGTCTCACCTTATGCTTCTTGCGGGTACCCAAACAGCTTCTTGTCCATCAAAGCCAATGCTTTGTCTCGACCATCCTTTGCTTCTTGAGTCATCTGACTTGTGTCATCTGAAAATTAGTACAGAATATATGCAGCAACTTGCCATCCACCTTGTGGAAGCTCTGAAAATTAGAAGTACACACAAGCATTAGGTTACTGCTGCCCTAATGCTAGCCACAATTGAGAATTAGATAGGACTAGGAACAACATCAGACATTGCCTTGCTTACGGTGACTATTTGCCTTGGTTAGGCCCAACCAGCAAATCAAAAGGGAAATACATACTGTAACTGAAAATTGTCAAGAAAATAGAAAAGCAGCACATGTTTGATGAAGAGGAAGAAAGGTGGATGGCAAGTTGCTGCAGAGGAAGAGGAGAGCAACAGGTGTGTACCATCTGGCTATTGGTGAGGAGCGGCACATTGGGGATGGGGCTAAAACTAGGATGCGCGTCCCCACCACGGCCGTAGCTCATCTGCGCCTTGAGCATGGACTCGGCGACGTACTGTGGGTCGTCGTCGTGCCCTATGCCACCGTCATGTAGGCCAAACTCACCCTCTAGGTCGTCGACGCCGTCCTCCTACTCATCGCCTACCACACATGAGCAGCCCTCACGGCGCTCATACTTGTAGCAGGCACGACAGTTGGTGGTGGGCACCGGCTTGCCGAGCCCGCCCTCTAGCTTTGCCACCATGGACCGCCGCGTATTTGGACGCACGCACCTCACCACCCGTACCCCCTCGGGCAGTGGGGATGGCCGCCGCCGCTGCGACCAGGAGCGTAGTCGCCGCCGCGGCCTCCACATGCTCGGTTGGGGAGCTGAGGGCTAGTGAGGAGGGGTCAGGCCTAGATCTCGACGGAGATTATACAGGAGCGGCGCAGCGTGTCGAGGTCCTCCTGTGGACAGATCAACAGCGGCGGACGGCGGTGGCACAGAGACGGAGAATACAGAGACGGCGCGAATGGACCCTAACAAGATGAAAATATTCATCTTTTTTAAAGCAAATATTCATCTAACTATAGTACTTAAATCATACATCCCAACTATACTACTCAAAACATTATTTTTACAATTATGGATTTACCATTTTACCCTTGATTAAAAAATTAACTACGAAAAATGAATTGCCAGTCTTTTATGTGAAGTCATAATCCTTAGGCATTGGGAGGCGTTATGGCACATATGGGCCCACTGACCATAGACACATCTAACGCCTCCCGACGCCTCCTTCATTGATGCACCCAAAAATTTGCATCACTTTGAAATAAGTGAATTTGATTTATTAGTGGTTTTATGAGCATGCAAATCTAGTTAAATAAATAATTTTTGTGAAATTAAAATTCATCCTAAGGCTAGAGACATGTTGACGCACTCATGCTGGAGCATATTTTATTTGTGATGGACTGGTTTTTGTTGCAGGTGAAAAGGAATTCAAATCCCTTTTGAAAATCCATTTGAAAATTCTGGAAATAAAAAGAAAAAAATTGGAAATCCCTTCTTCTCTGTTCTGGCCGCGAGGCCCATCCTTCCCTGGATTCAGCCCAGCTCGGCCGGTCGGCCAGCGCAGCAGGCCTCCTGCCTTCCTTCCTCTTGGGCCGCATGCTGGCCCATCGCATCGCAGACGCAGCGCCTGCTTCTTCCTTCATCTTGGGCCAAGCCGAACCAATAGTAGTGCTGGCCCAGCCAGCGAGCAGCGAATCTAGCCCGCCTCCCCAAAGCCACCGATAGCTAGGGCCCACACCCTGTCTTCCTCCCGAGTCGGTAACGAATTGGACACCGGCTCGGTGTTGATCCACGCGATTTCCTCGCATCACGGTGCAATCCGCACGCCCATGTCATAAAGCCTGAACGACCGCGTCTGCGACGCCCTTTGCAATCCTAAGCAACCCGCCACCACGCTCTTGAGCAGCAGAGCCGCCGAAACCCTAGCTTGCCGCCGTCGCCATCAATTCGCCATCTCCACCGCATCGCTGCCCTCGTAAGCTTCCGGACGAGCTTCGCGTCACCTCTGCAAAGCCGCTGACCCCATCCTTGTTTTTTTTCCGTGCTTTGGTTCGATCTTTCATCGCCGCCAACGTTGCAGGGTCATTGCCATCCACCACGTTGAGCCGCGCCGCTTCCTTGAACTGCCCCGGCCTCCATTTTCACGTTGGGTGAGTTCGCGTCGAGTTTCTCGACCGATTGGTGCAACTCCCGTGTCGAACCACTGGCTGTAGGGCTCAGTTCAGATCCACCAGTGAGGTCCTCACTGCCGACGATGGCCGCCGCCGCACCGGAGTCCTGATTCGGCCGGTCATCCTCGACCTTTCGATCGCAACCATCGGATCTTGGATCGACGGTCTACAATAGGAGATACCCCTTCGTGGGGAAACTTCATGAAGAATCCTTCCACTTTTTAAGTATTTACAGATCGGTCCTCGGTCAGATGAAAATCAGAGTTTTGATTTATTTTTATTTCAAAAATGAGTTCCAGTTATTTATAGTTTTGCCACTGATTTCAAATGCCTATAAAATGCTCATTTTAACTCCGAATTAATTCGTTCAACTTGCGTTGGATTCGTAATTTCGTAATCTACGTGTTAGTGTCCTCGTTAGCCCAGTTCTAGTATTTAAATTTTGAGTTCATGATTAATGCATTATTAGTCTATAGGACAACCTAGAAAATCCATATCTTGCTCGTTTTAGATCTGATTTCAGTGAATTTTGCGTCTATGTGATCATAGTGATGAGTAGAATGTTTTTATACCCTTTTCAAACTGTTTTCTTGCTGGTGGTGTATTGTTCTAATTATAGCCCTTTGTTTGCTTCGTGTATGATTGCTCGGATGATTGTATGTTACTGCTTGGTGTTGTTGATCGAGTTCAGACGGTGAGGTTTTCGTTGGTGATCAAGAGAACTTCTATGACCAGCAAGACCAGCAAGACTTTTAGGAGAACTTTGATCAAGGCAAGTATAGCTAAGGACCTTCCTTGTTGTCCTATTCATGATGCTCACTAAAATACATATGCATGTGTCTTCCTTGCTACCTATGGTAGGATTTCCTAGAGATTGAATACCCAGTTACCTTGAAAACCTTGGGATATATACATGGGTAGTATTTATGATAGTGCTAAGCAATGACAATGATCATGTGAATTGATTAATGGAATAAGCAATACATTAAAAGATGACTAAGAGGACTTATCCTTTGGCAAAAGCTGGGACAACTCGTACAGCTGTGAGGGCTACATGGCTCTGGCTCTAGTCACTTAAGAAACCCTTTTCTAGCTGGTTAGAGGTCTGTGAGTTGGGTATAGGACAACCTCTGTCCTATTGAGCCTAGCTATGGAAGCGGCCTTTTATATTTTTGGAAGGGGGTTCCTATATCCGATGACCCTACGGCCCTAGCTGGTTAGGCGAGCTCTTAGGTGGCTTTATATGGTGTTCGGTGTTTGGACGTAATTAACCCATACATTTGAACAACATGACTCACAGTGAAAGTGTACAACCTTTATAGAGTGTAAAACTGTTATAACAGCCATGCCCACGGATACGGGCGGCCCAGAAAACTGAGGGAATATACAAGTTCTTGATTGAAACATGATAATTGTTTATTTATGATACTCTATTGCTATTCATTATTTGATTACATTGGATCATTGTGACATGGGATCATTGCTACCTTGATGTTAATAAATGCTAAACTTGATGATGACTTAAATGCCAACCGCAGTAAACCAGTGTCAGCTATTTGAGCCTCATGAACCCTTAGTTATCTTGTTAAGTACGACATGTACTTATGCCTTGCTTTATCTTTTATGTTGGAAAATCCCGGATGGGTAACAGATCAAGATTGGATTGAAGATTACCGTGATGAGTATTAGGCTTGGTGTCAACCAGTTGACGTCCTTGTTGAAGCTTCTGCAAGAGAGTTATCTTAGTAGTTATTATATTTATGTTTGAGACTATGTGTTGAATATTTATTCGCTATGTAATAAACATTGTGTTGGTACAATTTACAATTTGTCCACTTATGTGTGCGACCATTCCTGGGGTGCACATAAGACTTTTATACATCCTCTTTTGTTCTTAAAATTGGGTGTGACAGATTGGTATCAGAGCACTGTTGACTGTAGGACGCAAGTCTAGTTATAATGGTCATTTTTAGTTTCCTTTGCTTCACTTGTTTCATGCTTTCCACCTCAATCTTGTTATTTGCTAAGTTTTGTGCTTCTTTTGTCTTATTCTATTATAAAATCAATTGATTCTATTCTAAATGATTTGAAACTTCCGTAGATGACATGTGACCGCAAGTCTACCCGCTTGTACGTTGGATGCTTTCAACCACAGCGTGCTGTGTATGAGCCAATGGAGCCTAGAGAGGACGTCCAGAGGAAGAACTGGAAGAATGAGGTTGGAGAAGAGGTCCATTCTTCGCCAATTCCGATAGCTCAATCCCCAGCACGTGTGGAGGCCATTGACTTGATCAATGATGAAGATGAAGTACTCCAGCCACTGCCTCATATAGGTTGGTCTGACAAGTTAAGCATCAAGAAGCCTGATGACAATGCCTTCTATCATGACTTGCTGACAATGATGTTGGAGTGCTATTACCCAGACCTGCAAGCCACTCTAGAGTATCACACTACGGAGCACAGTCATCCTCTGATTGGTTCATCTTGGGATACTCGGTTGCTGATCAAGACCCCGAATACTCGCAAGATAGATGCAGTTGTCACCCACCATGTAAGTCGAGCTACCGCGGAAAGAAGCATGGAGGATGCTGCTTCCATTGCACTTGCCTACTACCGTGGCCGTCTCTCTGATGATAAGAAGGACGATGGGCTCTTGTATTACCCATGCTATCTTCCGAAGGAAAATAGTTGGACCATAGAGGTTGTGGTAAAAGGATCGAAGACTCTTGAGGCCACCGTTGAGTTAAACCGTGAACTTACAAATAAGGTGGGAGGTTAGAAGGAGAGCTGAAGAAGGCACAAGACATGATCAAAGAATACCAGAAAGAGATTGATGGCCTTAACGCCGAGTTAGGCTGTCCCAAGCTGTTTGAGAAGTTAGATGAGCCCTCCACCAAGAAGAACGCCGCCCCTTAAGTTTATGAAACCATTGTAATAGGCACGTTTTTAGTATCGTGAGTCGAGTCGAGTCTTTTAAGTGTTTGTAAACTATTGGTGTACTTGCTGGATTATTATTGTGACTTATGTGTGATTTGGATCTTTGTGATGAGTGCTGAAACTTTGTGGGCATGTCCACGAGTTCCTTAGTTAAAAATATTAAGGTTAGAAGTGCTATAATAAATAGTTTGGGTTGGTCTATCCTGTCTCTTTGCTTGCTGTTTTCTGGAGCAGTCAGTGATGTTTTGGTTATAACTTTTCACCTATTCGAGCAATGGTCATGAAATTTTACTGGGAGTAAATAGACTTCTGTATCTTTCCAATGGCATAAGAATCACCTTTTCATCTATTAATATCTGAGAGTTATGACTGTCACAATATGAACTTCTGTGCTGTCTGGAATCTGAAGATAGTTTCTGTTGTGGTCTGTTTTTGATTAATGTAACGTTAGAATCAGAAAATGTGGTCTAAATGAAAGTTGTAGATAATTTCTTAAGATTTCCAACCGTATAAAGGTCATCTTATTTGGATATCTGGAACTCGAGTTATGACAGTTTTTCTGACCTGCTGATTCTGCATCACGTCCAGAAATTTTTAGAATTGCCTATCTCTTACATATTGGTGATGTTTCATGTTGGATTACAGATGTCTGGCCGTGGAAGAGGTAGAGGACGTGGGAGAGGTGCTCCACCACCCCCACCACCACCCATGACCGCAGTAGAGGTGTTGGCAATGCAAGGATAGTTCATGCAGTCCATGATGCAGTTCTTTCAGAACCAACCTATTGGAGCACCAGCACCTCCACCACCAAGAGACAAGCGGAGGGAATTCATGCAAGGACATCCTCCAGTTTTCTCTCATGCCGCTGACCCTTGGAGGCAGATGATTGACCACGCGCAGTGGAGAAACAACTCAACATCGCTTAGTGTGATGATCAACAAAAGGTGTTGTATGCATCGGGACAGCTTCAGGGAGCAGCTCAGGCTTGGTGGGAGTCATATCAGTCTGCTCGTCCCAACAATGCTCCTGCTATCACTTGGCTAGAATTTGTGAGGGATTTCAAGGCACACCATATTCCAGATGGTTTGATAGAGCTCAAGCAGGAGGAATTCAGATCTCTCAGGATGGGTTCTATGTCTATCAGTGAGTATCATGACAAGTTTGCTCAGTTGGCTCGCTATGCTCCTAATGACGTGAGGGAGGATGCAGATAAGCAACGTCTCTTCCTCAAGGGAATTTACTATGATCTCAGGTTGCAGTTCGCTGGTAACACATATGCTAATTTCTAGCAGTTGGTGAATCACGCTATTGTGCTTGACAATATGCGATTGGAGAGGGATAGGAAGAGAAAGATGAAAGGACAGGCCTCCGAAAGCAACACGCCCACGCTATAATAATCAGCAGAGGTATCAAGGTCCAGTCAGTCAGTGGAACTGTGGTCAGTTTCTGCAACGCTCTCAGAACCAACAGCAGATTTGGAACTAGCGTACACCGCAGCAAATGGGCAATCAGACTCCACGTCAGGGAATGCCCAACAGCACCCCGATGAAGAGTAGTGCACCTAGTACTCCCAATAGGTGTTTTCGATGTGGAGATGTGGGACATTATGCTAATCATTGCCCTCAGAAGCCGAATGAACAGACACCTCAGAGGCAGAATAGCAACCAGAAGCCCACGTACAACACTGGAAGAGTGAACCATGTGGCGCCTGAGACTGTGGTTGGAGCACCAGAAGTTATGATGGGTACGTTCAACATCAACTCTATCCCCGCTAATGTTCTTTTTGACTCTGGAGCTTCGCATTCTTTTATTTCACAAGCATTTGTTAGAACACATAGCATACCTTTAATTGCAATGAAGACTCAAATGCTAGTAAATTCACCGGGGGGATCAATACCAGCTGCACATTGTTGCCCTTCAGCAAGTCTTACCTTAAGGGGGGTAGACTTCACAGTCAGTCCTATTGTGTTGAGAACTTTTGGGATCGATGTGATTCTAGATATGGATTGGATGAAAGAACACCGAGCTGTGATTCAGTGTCAAGAGAGAGTTGTAGTAGTGACAACACCAAAGGGAGATCGAATCAGTGTTGGCGTGACAGTGCAACCACCACCAATAGCTACAGTGAATCAACTAGATGATGATGCTAATCCCTAGGACCATGTTGTGGAGGAGTTTCCAGATGTCTTCCCTGATGATTTGCCAGGTATGCCACCTGACTGTGACATTGAGTTTATAATTGAATTATTACCTGGTACTGCACCTATAGCTAAGAGGCCATATAGAATGGGGGTTAACGAATTAGAAGAACTTAAGAAACAATTGAAAGAGTTGTCAAATAAAGGGTTCATATGTCCTAGTGCATCACCTTGGGGAGCGCCTGTGATCTTTGTTGACAAGAAGGATGGAACTCAGCGTATGTGTGTGGATTATCAATCTCTTAATGAGGTAACTATCAAGAACAAGTACCCATTGCCTAGAATTGATGACTTGTTTGATCAGTTGAGAGGTGCTTGTGTGTTTTCTAAGATTGATCTGCGTTCTGGTTATCATCAGTTGAAGATTCAGAATACTGATATACCAAAAACAGCTTTTACTATGAGGTATGGGTTATATGAGTATACAGTTATGTCATTTGGTTTGACCAATGCACCTGCCTACTTTATATATATGATGAATAAGGTGTTTATGGAGTATCTTGATAAGTTTGTGGTAGTATTCATTGATGACATACTGGTATTCTCTAAGACTGAAGATGATCATGCTGAACATCTGAGATTGGTGCTACAGAAGCTTAGAGAGCATAAGCTATATGCTAAGCATAGTAAGTGTGAATTCTGGTTAAGAGAAGTCTCTTTTCTTGGACATGTTGTTTCTAATGGTGGTATAGCAGTGGATCTAGGCAAGGTGAAGGATGTACTAAATTGGAAGCCACCTACTGATGTAAGTGAGATCCGTAGCTTTCTTGGTTTAGCTGGTTATTATCAAAGATTCATTGAAGGTTTCTCCAAGCTTGCTAAACCCATGACAGCCCTGTTAGAGAAGAATGCTAAGTTTGAGTGGTCTAGTAAGTGTCAAGCTAGTTTTGAAGAATTAAAGAAGCGGTTAACAATAGCTCCAGTGCTGATTTTGCCCGATCTAAATAAGAAGTTCTCTATCTATTATGATGCGTCTCGTCAAGGTTTGGGATGTGATCTTATGCAAGAAGGTAGGGTTGTTGCTTATGCATCTAGATAGCTGAGGAAACATGAATTGAATTATCCTACTCATGATTTGGAGTTAGCAGCTGTGGTTCATGCATTAAAGATCTGGAGACATTATCTGATTGGGCATAAGAGTGATATCTTTACCGATCATAAGAGTTTGAAGTACATATTCACTCAGATGGATCTGAATTTGCGACAACGTCATTGGTTGGAATTGATCAAGGATTATGATCTGGAGGTGCACTATCATCTTGGTAAAGCGAATGTTGTGGCTGATGCACTTAGTAGGAAGAGATATGCCAATGAGCTTGAGATGGCGCCTATGCCAGAAGAGTTATGTGAAGAGTTTCAGCACTTGAACCTTGGTATTGTTTATACTGCTATGGAGATAGAAGTGACACCTACACTAGAGCTTGAGATATGTAAGGGTTAGTTGGAGGATGAGAAACTAAGGGAGATAGCAGGTAATGTAGCACTTGGGAAAGCTCCAGGCTTCAGCATAGATGAGAATGGGACTCTATGGTTTGGGAAAATAATCTGTGTGCCTGAAGTGAAAGCCATTCATGATGCAATTCTACGTGAAGCACATGATTCAACTTATTCTATTCATCCAAGCAGTACTAAGATGTATCTGGATCTTAAAGAGAAGTATTGGTGGTATGGTCTAAAGAAAGATGTAGCTGAGTATGTTGCTATATGTGATACTTGTCAGAGAGTGAAAGCTAAGCATCAACGACCTGTAGGATTGTTGCAACCTATGAAGATACCTGAGTGGAAGTGGGAAGAAGTTGGTATGAACTTCATAGTGGGGTTACCACGTACTCAGAGAGGTTATGATTTGATATGGATAATTGTGGATCAATTAACTAAAGTTGCTCACTTTTTGCCAGTCAAGACCACTTATACAGGAGCAAAATTAGCAGAGTTATACATGGAGATGATAGTGTGTCTACATGGAGTTCCTAAGAAGATTGTGTCTAACAGAGGAACTCAGTTTACTTTCATCTTTTGGCAAAAGTTGCATGATTCATTAGGAACAAAGTTAAATTTTAGTACAGCATATCACCCACAGACAGATGGGCAAACGGAGAGAATTAATCAAATCTTAGAAGACATGTTGAGAGCATGTACGTTGCAGTATGGTACTAGTTGGGATAAAAGTTTGTGTTATGCAGAGTTCTCATACAATAACAGCTATCAACAGAGTCTCAAGATGTCACCGTTTGAAGCTTTGTATGGGTGTAAGTGTAGAACACCCTTATTTTGGAATCAAACAGGTAAAAGTCAAGTGTTTGGACCAGATGTGCTTAGAAACACTGAAGAGTAGGTGAGAAAGATTAGAGAAAACCTGAGAGTGGCACAAACCCGTTAGAAGAGCTTTGCAGATAATCGAAGAAGAGACTTGGTATTTGAAGAAGGAGATTATGTCTATTTAAAAGTATCACCTATGAGAAGTGTGAAAAGGTTCAACATGAAAGGTAAACTAGCACCATGGTATGTTGGTCCGTTTAAAGTTTTAAAGAGGTGTGGAGAAGTGGCTTATCAGTTAGAATTGCCTGAGAACCTGTCTGGTGTCCATGATGTGTTCCATGTATCCCAACTTAAGAAGTGTTTGCGTGTGCCTGAGGAGCAAATACCATTAGAGGAACTTGCTGTTAAGGATGATCTAACATATGAGGAGTTTCCAATTAAGATTTTGGATATAGCTGAGAAAGTTACAAGAAGCAGATCAATTAGGATGTGCAAGGTTCAGTGGAATCGGTATTCGGAAGCAGAGGCAACTTGGGAAAGAGAAGATGAAATGAGAAAGACATACCCGCAGTTGTCTGAGTAAGCACAGCCTAATCTCGAGGACGAGATTCTTTTAAGGGGGGTAGATTTGTAACACCCAAAAATTTGCATCACTTTGAAATAAGTGAATTTGATTTATTAGTGGTTTTGTGAGCATGCAAATCTAGTTAAATAAATAATTTTTGTGAAATTAAAATTCATCCTAAGGCTAGAGACATGTTGATGCACTCATGCTGGAGCATATTTTATTTGTGATGGACTGGTTTTTGTTGCATGTGAAAATGAATTCAAATCCCATTTGAAAATCCATTTGAAAATTCTGGAAATAAAAAGAAAAAAATTGGAAATCCCTTCTTCTCTGTTCTAGCCGCGAGGCCCATCCTTCCCTGGATTCAGCCCAGCTCGGCTGGTCGGCCAGCGCAGCAGGCCTCCTGCCTTCCTTCCTCTTGGGCCGCAGGCCGGCCCATCACAGCGCAGACGCAGTGCCTGCTTCTTCCTTCATCTTGGGCCGAGCCGAACCAACAGCAGCGCCAGCCCAGCCAGCAAGCAGCGAAGCAAGCCCGCCTCCCTGAAGCCAGCGACAGCTAGGGCCCGCACCCCATCTTCCTCCCTGAGTCGGCAACGAATTGGACACCGGCCCGGTGTTGATCCACGTGATTTCCTCACGTCACGGTGCAATCCGCACGCCCGTGTCGTCCATAAAGCCCGAACGACCGCGTTCGCAACGCCCTTTGCAATCCTAAGCGACCCGCCGCCACGCTCTTGAGCAGCAGAGCCACCGTAACCCTAGCTTGCCGCTGTCGCCGTCAATTCGCCATCTCCACCACATCGCTGCCCTCGTAAGCTTTCGGACGAGCTTCGCGTCACCTCTGCGAAGCCACCAACCCCATCCTTGTTCTTTTTCGTGCTTTGGTTCAATCTTTCATCGCCGCCAACGTTGCAGGGTCATCGCCATCCGCCACGTCGAGCCGTGCCGCTTCCTTGAACTGCCTCGGCCTCTGTTTTCACGTCGGGTGAGTTCATGTCGAGTTTCTCGACCGATTGGTGCAACTCCCGTGTCGAACCACTAGCTGTAGGGCTCAGTTCAGATCCGCCGGTGAGGTCCTCGCCGCCGACGATGGCCGCTGCCGCGCTGGAGTCCTGATCCGGCCGGTCATCCTCGACCTTTCGATCGCAACCGTCGGATCTTGGATCGACGGTCTACAATAGGAGATACCCCTTCTAGGGAAACTTCATGAAGAATCCTTCCACTTTTTAAGTTCTTCATTTTAACCTTTGTTGGCAGCGAGTTGGACACAACACTATTCGCTCATCTAAATACAACGACAACAACAATAACAAAGCATTTAAGTCCCAAACAAGTTGGGGTAGGCTAGAGTTGAAACCCAGCAGAAGCAATTAAGGTTCAGGCACGTGAATAGCTGTCTTAACATTCATTCGCTCATCTAAATAGATTCAATTTTTTGCATCTACAAAATTGTTGATCTTATCAAGAGACATAATTTTTCAGAAAAAATTATCTGACTTTATATGAATATTTTGGTACAATGTTGTTACCTAAGTACAACAGTTATTTACTGTGGCTTCGGCGAACAAACAGAAACATTTTTCCTGATGTAAATACTCTATATATTAGAGATTACTATTTCTTTACTATTTGTTTAACATATATTTTTGTTAGCAATCTACATTTACATTCATGAATAAACTAGAATGACTGATTCCAATAAAGTATTGATACCAAGTTTCTCCTTGAACATATATGTTTTCAATTACCAAGTCATAGATATCATCTGGGGTACAGCACTAGTAGAGAAATGGGTTGTAGTCCCGGTTGAGAACTGGCTTTAGTCCCGGTTTCCCAACCGGGACTAAAGGTCCTGGCCTTTAGTCCTGGGTCACATAATCGGGACTAAAGGTCCATCATTAGGAGAAAAATAAACGAAATTATAGGGAGACCTCTCTTGCGATGTGTGAGATTCAAACCCAGGACATCTTTCCTCACGCATAAACTCCTTACCAATTCAGCTGTACACCACATGTGAGAGGGTCCTGGACACTCTCCTTTTGAATTGACCTATGGGGTACCTTTAGTCCTGGGTGAGAGACCTTTAATCTGGGTTGGTGACACCAACCGGGACTAAAAGGTTATCCTTTAGTCCCGGTTGGTATTACCAGCTGGGACTAAAGGTTGAAGGACCTTTAGTCCGGGTTGGTAACACCAACTGGGACTAAAAGTGGCCTGCTGCGAAAGCGTGTCAGGATAGGAGCCTTTAGTCCCTGTTGGTAGCTCCAACCGGGACTAATTCTTCCTTTACTCCCGGACGCAAAAAATACCGAGACTAAAGTCTAAAATCGAAGCGGATGAAAGGTCATTTCTCTACTAGTGCAGTTTTCATATAATCTTGTCTTCATCCAACTAAGTCAGAAAAGGCAGGTATTAATTTTCAAAAAGAATCTGCAAACTTATAATAACTTTCTATTTGCAGTGAGTTTGTTAGAACTACGGTAAAATAATCAACAACTGTTATAATAATTGGTTTATGATAGAAAGTGATTGTAATAATGTTGTTTCGATAGAAGGTTTGTTTAATGAATGAACTGTGTTTTGTCTAAATTTATTGTACAGATGATGTATTTCCATAGTTGATTCTAGCCCTGAAGCCGTTAGTGATGGTTCTAGAGGTTCAACCAAGTATGCTTTTTACTCTCTCCTTGTATGTCATTCTGGCTTTTCTAGGTATAAGCTATGTACCTAGAAAAGCCATAATGACCCATATTTAGAATAGATGGAGTACTTTACAAGGCACTCATTGTAAAATCGTGGTGTTATATATTTTTAAATGACTGTAACATATAATATATATATTTTCTACTGTAGTACAATCAATCGGTCTCACTTTTACCTTGGACGGATCGTCCAATGGCTCTATATCTTCTCAGATAGACAAGCTAGATATGGGACACACATATAAGACACCCAACCTTTAGTTTGGTCACATGCATAAATACTCTTTTAGGAAAAAAGTAATATTATACTAAATTTTTTATACTGGTAAAAATTCAAAAATGTACAACAAAAACGGTGAGCGTCTTTGTTCCTAAATGTGTCGGAACCAAAAAAAAATTAATCTATTATTATCTACACATATTTTACATCTGAATATATACATGGTACAGACATATATACTGCAGAATATGGTGGAATAAACAAAACTGATCTCACATATCCTCTATTTATGCGGAAATTAAGCCATTTAAGTCAAAATTTCCCAAAAAACAACGACAACCCAAAAAATAGAAAAAAAGAGAGGGGCAAAAGAGGAACAATATTTAGAGGCGCACATAGAGAAGGCCAAACGTTATTTTGGAACACTAATTGATTTCAGATGAAAAAATCATAAACATAGAAGTTGCAGAACTTATCAAGATCTATAAGTTTTATTTTGGTCATTTCTTCATCCGATAAAGTGGTAATAACATTGTTCACAAAATTTACATCTCTCTCTTATAGTTTCATAAACAATAAGAGGGATATGTAACATTTGTGAACAATGTTACTACCACTATGTCGGATGAATAAATAATCAAAATAGAAGTTGTAGATCTCGGAAAGTTATGAAACTCTATAGTTGACAACTTTTTAATTTGAAACCATCTTATCAAGGAAAATTACGTTTGAATTTCTAAAATTTGAAATTTAAATTTTGTAAACGACCGCGGATGAAGAAACAACCAAAATAAAAGTTATAGATCTTGATAAGTTATGAAACTTTGTAGTTGACAACTTTTTTACTTGAAATCATCTTGTCAAGAAAAACTACGTTTGAATTTCCAAAAATTTGAAATTTGAAATTTTTAAATGACCTCGGATGGACAAACAGTAAAAATGAAAGTTGTAGATCTTGAAAAGTTATGAAACTTTGTACTTGATAACTTTCTCATTTAAAACCATTTTGTCATGGAAAACTACGTTCGAATTTCTATTATTTGAAATTCAAATTTTATAAGTGACCTCGGATGGAGAAACTACCAAAATGAAAGTTGTAGATCTCGAAAAGTTATAAAACTTTGTAGTTGACAACTTTTTCATTTGTATTAGTTTAGGGCCTCAAACAATCAATTTATGCTCAGTTTTGTATAATACATGGGGAATCAAAATGGATTGTGGACACAAGTGAATGTGAGGTGTAGTGGTAGAGGAGATGGTGCGCGAGAGAGAGGTTGCCGGTTCGAATCCCGACCGACGCAAAGTGTGCAAAAATCGTGAAAAAATGCTGCAACCATAAAGTGAGGGTGTGTGTGGCTGTCGGTGGGGACCTCATCGGTTTAAAAAAATTTGCTATTCTTTTGCCCCTTTTTTCGTGGTTTCTGGAAATTGATTTGTAGGGGCGGCTCAATATCCAGCCGCCCCTACAAATCGATTTGTAGGGGCGGTCTGAGAACCGTCCCTACAAATCAGTGATTTTTAGCCACCCTTTTATAGGGGCGGCTGGCAAAACCGCTTCTACAGAGGGTTACTAGCCACCCCTAAAAACGTTTTTCTACGTAGTGTGATTTGGATGACTTGTATGTTGAGATAGACTTCCAATGGGGTTTAGGATTAAGAGATATAGATAGATATAGATAAAGCAAACAAAAAATGAAGTGCAAGAGTACGATCAACCAACCTATAATTTCTAAAACAAACACCCTATTGTAAAACAAACCAAATCGATCCTACTTTTCTAATAACGAGAACAAAATCGATCCTAAATAAGCAAAACGACAACCTAGCGTACGGAATTATTAACCAGCTAGAGGCAAGAGCTTGGCTACACAGTAACCAATGCCCTGCAGTTTTGGTATGTGGTGGATGACGCAGGCGGGCCAAATCAATCCGTCGAGGGGCTTTCCTACTGGCCGGTTCTTGGCTACTAAGATTCTCACCATCCAGAGCGGGTCAGCTAGCTAGCTAATGTGTTGCTCGATCAAATGGCGCTGCGACACGTGCATCCGTGCCGATAATTGGTGACACTTGACCGGTAGTGATTGGTGATACACATCAGGGAACCAAGCAAGTGGCCGTACATTCGCGCACGAGCTGTGTTTCCTCAATTATTCAGGAATAAACTGTGGATTGACGTTCCATATTCATGCAAGATCGATGTGTGACGTATATCGGTATATGTACACACAACATATACAATAATTCATTACAATAGCTTATGTTGGGCCACTTGGATTTCTTTTCACACTTGTGATCATGTGTCACGTGTAAAATGGAAAAATCAACCACATCTCACACGAACCAGGCACTATAAAAAATGGAACCTGGTTTTTGCTACTTTTCTATATATGCCACATGCCGTTTATCTATCAAAAGTTGTACTCCCGGTTGGGAAACCCCTTCAGTCTCGGTTTTCAATCGGGAGCACGAATCCAGGACTAAAGGGTCCCTCCTTTATTCCCGGTTTCTCGCCCGGGACTAAAGGTCACCTTTAGTCCCGGTTGATAATACCAACCGAGGCTAAAGAGGCCAGGAGAGGCCTCCTGACCTGGCTACGTGGGCCGGCCATTACCAACCGGGACTAAATGTTTTCTTTTTTTCTTTTTTTTTGTTTCTATTTTCAATTGATGATTCGTTTTGGTTTTCGAATAGGTTTTCGAATACGCATTCTACGCTGCTAATAATATATGTATTCTACACGTTTATAATGTTTGAACATTTTGTACAAACTAAAGTATGAAACTAATGTATATATTACATGCATATACATATATTGTATGTTATTTTATGTACATATAATATGTATATATATATATTACAAATAAAGCTTGCATTGTATATTCTATCATATCCTTGGGATAACAAATTCACTCCATCTAGTTTGGCTTCCATGTTTCGTTCATGTCATTATAGAACTCGTCGGCAGGGTTTAGGACCTGGTCATTAAAAAATGGAACCTGGTTTTTGCTACTTTTCTATGTATGCCACATGCCGTTTATCTATCAAAATAGTGGGTACTAAGAAAACAAATCCACTAAAAGTTGTCTTCCAACACTAAGTCAAATATTTAATATAGACATATAACCTAAACTAACTAACTAACTAAACTTAAAATAAACCTAAACATAATAACTAACATTCTAAACTAGTCATAAAACACATGCACCTACATGTACACGTACAAATCGAGGGAAGAACCTAAACACGGGTTTGTAAACTTAACTGATCTACCTAAACAACTTTGCATATCCACCAAAATCAACTTTGCTTCAAACCCTAGCTACCTAGCTAACTAGGGTTTGCAAAATACACCAAACTAGATCAAATAGATGCGTGTAAATTGAGGAGGAGAGGGTGGATACCTTGCTCTCGAAGATCTACGAATTAAATCCATGCTTTAAAGGTCCAATCAAGAGAGTAGAGAAGGTAGGATGGATTGGGGAGAGAGAGGGGGCAGAAAGGATGCAACAAAGAAGTGTGAATCGGTCATGAAACTAGCTACCACTGGCTTATGGTTCATAGCTCGACATCATGGGACATGGCGCCGAGCTAAGCGCCAAGATCTCTGGTGCCGAGCTCGGTGCCATGGACCAAGGTGCCAAGCATCAGCAATGTCACCGTCACAAAGGCATCCACGCCAACCCTTGCCTCTGATCTCGATGCCAAGGCCCATGGCATCGAGGCGTGTTACCTTAGCGCCATGGGTCACGGTGCCAAGCCTAGGGTCTAAAAGCGAGTTTAGGAGGCCTAGTTGTATAAATGTGAGTAGTTTTTTCAAACCTTTGAAGGATCGACGCGATCGCCACTATAGGTGCTGAGCCTAATCAAAGAAGAAATTGGACTCGTCACAAGATCTATTGGGTGTCCTGTTCTACCCCAATAGTTTTACTTTGTTTTATGTGCCTCTGTCTGTGTGTATCTTCTTATATGTAGATTTGATTTGTAAAACATCGAGTTGCTCTTCTTCTTATATGATATAGCAGCGCTCCTGCTAATTTTTCAAAAAAAAAGTTTTTTTTAAATGATTAAATTGAAAAAATCAGGAAAGGTGAGGCTGGTGGTATTCATGCTTCAAATTGTTGATCGCAATATTGCATCCGTCTGTGGCCTCGATGCAAGCCATAGAAAAGCTAGCTATGGCCAGCGTCTGTCGACAAGAGGAGCAGGGCTTAAATTAAAGGCGCACGTGATCGGCAACAGCACAGTGACCAATTCTACAGCGAACCATCGATAGGTGCAGGTTGGAAACGGATGTCATGGAAATCCGAATTATTCATGTAATATGGATACCTGTATTCGTATCTGTTTGTAACGTGGATACTTAATGGATATATCCGAATTCGTTTTTCAGGATTTTTCTCTCCATGGCTTGACTAATTATTTAATTTTAATATTACTAATGATGCATTGAAACTATTTATTAGTATATCTATAAGTAATATTTAATATTAATTTAATACTATTAATGATAAGCAAATATTAAATTAATTTTAGTATTTTTCTAATTTAGTTTCAACCTAATGTATTTTTTGTTGCAAATTATTTTAATACTTTAATTTATGTTTTGCTAATGTAAATTATTTTATATAATTAATAATTTTATGATAAATATTATATAAATAATGATTGATTAATTGATATATTTAATTATTAAATATTTATTGATAACTATATTAAGGTGTATCATTTATGTCCATGTCCTGTTCATAAACTTAAAAAATGCAATTCTAGGTTGCTTAACTTGTTAGTTGCTGCATCGTAGATCAATATATACTATTTCATCAGCAATTGTTTTTTTTTTGGCTGAGGTGGCATGCTAGCATTGGTATTTTTTAAAAATTCTTCCACTTGTGTCTTTCCTCTCCTTTTCTCTTTGCACCTCCTCATCTTAGCTCCATGTCTCTTCCCGTTCTCTCTCTCGCCCATTCTTGCTGATGTTCCTTGTCCATTCTTGCTGATGCCAACATCATCACCACCTAAACACCACGCCACAGCCACCCAAACCCTGCCTCCCCTTCCTTGTCAACGCCCCCTGCCCCGCCCTCCTACGTCGTCGTCCCATGGCAAGCCACCCCTGCTGGCCAGCATCCGCTTTGAAGGATTATTTGGATGATTATGTGATTATGTAGATTCATATTCAGTGATACTGAAAATCTGTGTGTTGGAATGCTGCGGAGCCTAACCTACATATCTAGATTAGATTCTGGCTTCTGGGTGTTTTTTATGAGATTTTCTGAACCTGCTGAAACGTAAGGTACGTGTTGTTTGATTCTAGTCTAGGTAAGGGAACGAATCAGCTACCGGCCGGCGTTACCTGTTCTAGGGAACTAAAAACGTCATTTGTTTGGTTCCCTTTAGGGGTGCTTTTCATTTCCGTTACACTGCTTGGAAGGCAACAAACAGAACTACACTAACCAGTGCTCAAGGCTAGGCTAGGGATGTACGTATCATATAGACGAGCATACCTCAAGGAGTCCATGTAGATGACCCTGACGTCGATAGCCCGCTGAACGGCGAGCGTGGGCAGCAGGACGATGATCAGGTTGGGGCAGCCGACGAGATGTACCTCTCCCCATGCCCGGCTAGGAGCAGCTCCTGCACCCCGAGCATCGTGGCATGAATGCTCTTGCCATGGAACCGCAGCACGGAGCTCTGCACCACACCAACCAGACCTCCCTACGGGCACCATCGGTGGCGTGTACCGCCGTCATAGAGACCTGCTCAGGGAGGACGTTGAGGCCTCTGGACGTGGAGACGACGTGGTCCGTCTCACCAATTGATGGGAGACCATCGATGGGGACCTGCTCAGGGAGGACGTTGAGGCCCCGTAGACATGGAGATGACGTGGTCCGTCTCACCAATTGATTCAGATTCCCTCTTACAGAGTGTGCCTTCAAGATTGTGTGTCTAGAGCTCTCCAATAATCTCTGCCCGGCCAATACGTGTGTGTCTGGACGATGCCAATTGTGTATCTTTTGCATGCATCCTCCTTTCTGTGCCCTTAAACAGAGAAATTAGCATATGATCCTTGGCCATAGCAGCATAGCTACCAGGGGACAAAAGAAACATGGTACGGGGTAGAGGTTGGAAGCGGCGATTGTAGCTTGCCGCCTTTTCACGTGTTCAAGCAACCAAAGTAGCTGACACTACGCTTGCCTTTGCAAGCTGGCATTTTTATTTTTATTATTACCATATTTCACTAGTCACTATTCAGCGACTAAAGTTTATTCTGTGTTACATCACATCTTCTGATGCTAACTAGAAGGACTAAATATGAGCTAATTATAAAACTAATTGTATAGACAAAAGGGACAAGCAAGCCCAGGCCCATCCCGTGGAAGGCCAAGCCCAACTCAACGATAGAACAAATGTGCCCGGCGTGGCGGCGTCGTTGTGCTTGAGCCAGCAGCACATAAGAACAAAAGGGCCCACCCCTCACATGAACTGCTAGCCCTTGCGCACAGTCGCATACAGCAACGAGGACTGATGACAGCGGCGCACCGGCCTGAGCTGAACAATGAAAGTGCGGACCGCACTTAGTCCTGTCACGTCAAATCTTTCACGTCAATTAAAAATATTAAACATAGACTAATTAAAAAACTAATTACAGATTAATTTACGAGACAAATATATTAAGCCTTATTAGTCTATGATTTGACAACGAGGTGCTACAGTAAATATTTGTTAATGATAGATTAATTAGGCTTAATAGATTCGTATCACTAATTAGTCTACTCCTGTGCTATTAGATTTATAATTAACCCTTGTTTAGTCCTCTAGCTAGCATCCGAATATCCAATGTGATACGGACTAAATTTAGCCCCTGGATGCAAACACCCCCTCAGCCACTCCCCATTCTAAACCACCACTAGCTGAACAGTGGATGACTGGCTGGCCACTACCAAGTCCAGCCACTCAATTGCTATAATTTATGGGTCTGTTTAGTTACATGGCTTTCTTTTAGTCTGACTAAGAAATAAGCCAGACTGTCTCCAGCAAGCTAAGATAGATTAGTTTGGTTGCATACACTGTTGCTACTACAAAAGACTTATTGGAGGCGGGCGGAATCGATTAATGGAGACGGGCATTGCAACCACCTATAATCAAAGGCCTCCATTAATACGGATTAATGGAGCCTCGGTTAATCTATTATAAGGTCGAACCCATGACTAGACACTCAACACTGCCGCGTCTCTACCATTGAATCGCACACTTATTGAAGTCTATATATAATATGTTATTATTTTATATCAATATTTTGTAATCTTATATTGAATATTTTGGCTATTAAATGAACTCAAATGAAAAAATTTTGAACTATAAAGTTTTAAATCTTGTCAAGTCCTACAACTTTGGTGTAGGATGTATCTTCATTAGAGAGTTTGAAAATTTCAAAAAATTGAGTCTCAAAACATTTGAATCAATCATATATTTGATATTCTAGATGACTTTAAATCAGAAACTTGTCAATATCAAACATGTAGATCAGGTTGGCCACTAGAACATTAGTATTAACTATGTGAACATTTGAAATCGTTTAAGAATTCTAAATTTTAAATTTCAAAATCTATAACCTTAGAACACATATTTGGGACTCTAAACATCATCAAATTTAAAAAAAATTCAAACTACAAAGTTGTAGATTCTATTGAGAACTATAACTTTTGTATAGACCATGCCAATATCCAAGACCGTTTGATAATTTTAAATTTTAAATTTCAAAATCTGTGAACTTACAACAATATTTTGGGACCCTAAACAGTTTCAATTCAAAAACTTTTCAACTACAAAGTTGTAGATCTCATCGATAGCTACACTTGTGATATAAAGTTTGTCTTCATCTAAGTTGATATAAAAAAGCTATGAATTAGTTTTTGTTACATTCATTAACCGAGACGGACATTCTAAGACGTCCGTCTCCGTAAATCGATTTACGGAGGCGGACACTTAGAACATCCGCTTCCAAAAATAATCGATTAACAAAGTGGATGTCTTCAGTTGCCCGTCTCGTTTAATGGATTAACGTAGGCAGTTGCCTTATGACAACCGCTTCCAATAATCTAGCATTAACGGAACTGGACACCTAATGTTGCCCGCCTCCATTAAGCATTAACCAAGGTGGGCGCTCAGCCGGTGGCCCTGCCACCGATTAACAGAGGAAGCCGCCCACCCTCCCGTCTCGAATAATAAAATGGCACTGCCTCACAAAATCTTTTCTATTGTAGTGTATCTATGCCTAGCTAGCATCGAGTTTGTTTGCTTGGCTTGTTTGGCTTGGATAGAGTCACCGCTTCTTTGTGCACGTAACTTCACTACCTTTGAGGCAATTCGCCAACATGTGGTGAGTGCCACTTCTCTTGGAATCCAAGTAGGGGAGATGGCCGGCGCGACCGATTTTGGGCAGCGGGGCATGCGCGAATCGGAGGAGAGCAAGGATTGGCCGAATTGGAGCAAGGATTGGACATGGCAAGGTGAGCAAAGGGAGCGGAGGCGAGCAAATAGAGCGTGAGCGAGGCATGTGCCGGGGTGTGTGACTGCGATGCACGATCCTCGTTTGAGGCGGCGAGGTTGTCTAGGTTCAGCCACTTTAGCCATGTTGGCGCCTTGGAGTAGGGAGCAAACGGATGGGGAATTGGTCCAAAACCACTCGCATAGGGAGAGAACAGGGACGAGCTCCCCTGCCTCGACTTTGGTCGCCCCTGCCGTGGTGCCGGTGCCCTAGCAGCCGTCGGTGCTGGTGGCGTCGTCGGTGCCTGAGAAGAAGCCACCCCAGTAGCTTGTGGTTTACTTGGAACCGCTACACTATTGGTCAATTCCTTGTGGTGCACCATCGGGAGTGTGAGGGTGAGCCGGTGGAGAGGAAGGGGAGTGGGGCTCGCCAGTGGAGAGAGGGAGAACCATCGTGAGAGGGAGCACCGTGAGCGCGAGGGAGGCGGTGAGCAGAAAATGACCTGGGGCTAAGCTAAGCTTCGCCAGCAAAAAAGGTCCCCACTGCGTTCTCCTAGAGCCAAGCTAGTGGCTCAGAGTGGCTTAGCGGGGCCTGGCTTCGGCCTATTTACAGGCAACCAAACATCTAGAAGGTGACTTCCTAAAGTCTGGTTCGGAGTTAGCCACCCAACCAAACAAGCCCTATATAGCCTTAACATATGATCTTAATAATTACGCCTAGCTCAACATTAGAGCACCTATAACTTAGCGATTAGCATTTTTTAGTTTGTACCTTTGTCTGAATATGACCGATGGTCAACTTGCTGATATTTTCACCAAGCCACTTGATGAGAAGAGGTTTTGCAAGCTAAGGAATGAATTGAACATACTTGACTTCTCAAATATGTGTTGATGCATCCCCATTGTATGACTTGCCTCTCCTTCAAGCAAAGCAAGGTAAAATTGATTGACATGTCATTCATCCTCTGCTAAGGACTTGTTTAGTGCCATTCTTATCATGTCTTAGGCTCAATCATGAAAATCAAATGGATTTGATGCTTGTATGGTACCACTATTGCTTCTATGTTTGAAATGATCTAGTGGTTGCATATGACATGTGTTGTGGGCTTGTGAACCTATTGTTTAATCTAGAAAATGAGCTATAAGTGTTTAACTCAATATTGTCAAGATAACCCTTGAAACGAGGTGTGAAGAAGCTTGCCATTGGATCAAACTAAGTTAAATATCTTTTGCAAGTGATCTAGTTGAACCAAATTTGGGAAAATGATCATCACTTAACATGGTTTCACCCCAACCTATCTAAAATTTGAGCTCACCTTTTTTGGTCTTTGATGACAAAGGGGGAGAAGTAATTCACAAAGATAAAGGGAGAAATACAAAGATAAGATAGGATTGACAATCTAAGGGGATTAAATAAAATTTGAAGCACACAAGTAGGGGAGCAAGCTCATAAACTTGTTTGATGCATTTGAATGTGCATTACATATGTTTGCTTGCATGGCACAAGTTTCTAATTCTATATCCATGCTTAGATGTGCCTTGCTTGCTTTACAAGTGGTGTTCAGTGAGTACAACTCTATTCATGTGGTGTTCGGTCGTACCGAAAAGCTTATTCTCTTCAGCCACAGTCACGAGTATTCAGTCGTACGCCTCAGCGCCACAGTCACAAGTAGGTTGGGAGGTAGCCTAGTATCAGCCTAGACGGTGGCTACTGTCGATGATGGTGATCTTGTGGTTCCAGGTGTACACGCTCTGTAATGTTGATCTATATATACATATTGCCGTGTCCACAGATATGGACATTCCTATGACCTATGCTTCCCTTGATTAGTGAGTGGAGTCCTTTCATCTCTTCCCCCTAGGTTGTTGTTAGTTTCTGGCGTTGGCCATTGAGGCAAGGCACGAGAGGGAGTTGTCCTTGCCGCCTAGAGAGTGAGAGTGTGGTGAGATGTGTGTGATGGGATGGGTGAACGTGTGGATGAAATGAGTTAAAACTTGATGAACTACTATAAATATTTGATGAACTTACATAGGAAAACTACAGCCATAAATAGGCCTTTTTCTCTACCCTTGCATTACACTTACCATAAAGCAAACGCAAAGCATAGGGTGGGGGCTAGTGGTCAGTACAAATCATACTGAAAGATATTTGGCAGGTTCAGATGTCATCTACGACCATGACAATAGAGAATAGAAGGATTAGGTGGTCTTATTCCTGCGCTCAAGTTTGGTTGAGGAGATGAACTCTATGCCCGCTGATGCTCTACTTCTACTCTGATGATTGCCTGTGAAGAAGGAGCCTTCACCCGTTGAGGCGCTACGTCTACTTTGATAATGTTCTATGTGTGTCTCCGCTAGTATACGATGTAATTAGGTGTGTTACCAAGTGTTGTAATACCTTGTAAACTTATAATTCCGCAATGTATGAACTGTGGTATCAACTGAATAATGATAATGTGATAGCTTGGTCTTCCTGGACTATCACATTATGATGTAATATGTGGATTTCCCTTCAAGAAAATTAAGGATCGTTTCACTAATGCTATTAGTACACCAATACTTGATTATATATTTATATATGTAAGTATACATACTATATACATAAGAATGCATAAAAAAAAGTTAGGTACTCCTGGGAACACCCATGAATACCCCTGGAATTGAAGCCTATTTTTCCACCAGTAGTAATACAAGGGCATTTTTTGTGTAGTGTTAATTCTAGTTATTGATGCATTCTCAAAACAAGGCTTAGCTTTAATTTCTTATTTTTTGAGAGGTTTTGCTTTATTTTCTGTTTATAAAAGTAAGTGTGACTGTGCGAGAGAAGAATTTTTTTACGTATAATTAATTAATTAATAAGGAGTAACTTTTGTGGTGAAGGATATATATAATTACATGGATTCACTACTGGAAACTCGAATTGGTCTGTGGGTGATAAATTTTTCTGTGCGTTTGTTTCGGTACGCACAGAAAAATTACGATTTTTCTGTGGGTTTCAAAATATCCCCACAGAAAAATACAAAAACCCACAGAATAATTGTATGATTTTTCTGTGCGTGACAATACACACACAGAAAAAATCAACACTCACAGAAAAATGAAACTTATTCCGTCGGTTCTTTAAAAACGCACAGAAAAAATGATATGCACACACAGAAAAAATGTTATTATTCTGTCGGTATTTTAAAACACACAGAAAAAAGCATACACACACACGGAAAAAAAAACCAAGATTTCCTAACCCTAACCCGCCGCGGACTCGCCCGCTCGGCTCCTCACGCACGCACGCTCCCAGCCTCCCCTTCTTCTTCCCCGCCGCACCCTCCCCTCCTCTCCCCAGCCCCCACACTCCCCTCCGCTCCTCCCGCACCCGCACCCGCCCATCCTCCGCCGGATTCCGCCCCTCCCCTCCCTCCCCTTCTTCCTCGGCGTGGCCGGTGCCGCCCCCTCCCTCTCCCCCCCTCCCCTACCTTCTTCCCGAGATCCGGCGCGACCGGCGTTCCCCGGCACGGCCCCTCCCCTCCCGCTCCGCACCGGTGAGATCCAGCGGCCGGTGCCGCCCCCTCCCTCTCCCCCTCCCCTACCTTCTTCCCCGGCGCGGCCCCTCCCCTCCCGCTCCCCACCGGCGAGATCCGGCGCGGCCGGTGCCACCCCCTCCCTCTCCCCGCCCTCCCCTACCTTCTTCCCCGGCGCGGCCCCTCCCCTCCCGCTCCCCACCGACGAGATCCGGCGCGGCCGGTGCCGCCCCCTCCCTCTCCCCCCTCCCCTACCTTCTTCCCCGGTGCGGCCCTTCCCCTCCCGCTTCCCGTTCCCCGGCGCGGCCCCTCCCCTCCCGCTCCCCACCGGCCAGATCCGGCGCGGCCGGTGCCGCCCCCTCCCCTACCTTCTTCCCCGGCGTGGCCCCTCCCCTCCCGCTCCCCACCGGCCAGATTCGGCGGCCGGTGCCACCCCCTCCCTCCCTCCCTCCCTCAATGGCGAGAACTAGGGACGGGGCCCCACGGCGGTGCACCCCAGGCGGCGGTGGGGACGGCTGCGCGGGCCAGGGGCGAGCTGCAGCCCCCTGGCCAAGAGCGGCGGCGGTGCTGGTGGTGCGGTTGTGGTGTCGGCGTGCCTTTTTTTATTAGAGCTTCTATTAGCTGTATAATTAGCGAGTAATTTAATTCGTGCTTTGCTGCTTTGCTTTCGTGCTGCTTGAGAATTTCAGTATAACATGCTCAAATTGTTATCCGGTACTTGGACTTTCAGTATAACATATCCTTGATGGTAAATTAACTGAACAAAATTTGCAAATGTTTGCTCACTACAAGTTAATCTGTCATCATCTGTGTGGATTGATATGCTTTGCTCTTTTTATAGACAAAATCAAACTTCATCTGCAGTGGTTGGGGTTCACAGTTTGTGGATGCATATGTAGCATGTCTTTCTTTTTCCAATTGTTGCTTTGCCTATCAGAACTATTATGTCAGCATATGCCTCTATGGTAATGCTTGCCTTGCTCCATTGCGTTAGTAGTAGTTGTCCTATAGATGTAGCTGCAGGATCTTGTTATTCTTATGATAAAAAAAATCTAGCACCTTTGGTTGGTCAGATTGGTGACGCCCATGGAAGTTACTAGTATATATCAACCTGATCAATCATTTTGATATGTGATATTTGCGGAGCTGAGATGATATGAAACCCCAGTCTCGTGCCGCGCCGCTCTCCCCTTCCCTAACTATGCCTTGTGACTTTTTTTGTTTTGTACTACTCTTGAGTGGCTGTGATGAATCAAGTTTCCATTAGAAAACTTCTGCACTTTAGCACCTTATGAGCTGGTACTTGGGATATTTTGTTCTGTTTGCTGCTTAACTAGGATGGCTTGTACCAGTACAAGCAACTAGTTCTGTGGCCAGTTCAATTCCCATTAGAGAGAGAATTAAATTAAGTTCCAGGTGAAATTAAGTTGCAGTTGTCATGCTGATAATGGGTAAATCTGAGCCATTTCTCGAGTTCTTTTGCTCTTGTTCTTTTGCTCGAGATGAAATATATGTAGTTAGGACTTGAATGTTTGTTCAGATTGGATCAGGTTTGGCTCCTCTTTCTTGTGTGACAATTTGACTGTCGTCACCTATACGGTGCACAAGTGAGTTTTCTACAGCAGTTTTGTTTCCTTAAGACATTAACACAATTGTACCTCACAGGCTACAACACTTAAACACCCTTCTGGTTGTGCAAGGTCTGTTTCTGCTTCTGGAAGTGGCTGGGGATGGTTAAGCACTTCGTTCATGACGTATGTTCTTTTGAGCTGCATATAATTATGTGAACCTGGAACCTGCTATATTAGCCAATTAATCTGCATTCTGCAGTAGGAAGAAATTGAATCTAGCTCAGCTACTGGAAGGTGTGGGTATACACCCCTAACCTCCCTGGTTTATGTCTATTTTACCTTGAATTTGGGTGACCATTTTCTTTTTAATACAAAACTATAGTCTTGTTTGTGAGTTCTCATCATCGCACAGTTTCACACTTTTTTCTATTAGTAGTT